>NC_047591.1:17674778-17859778 GCF_011004845.1 Esox lucius | reverse complement strand
AAGTTATACCCTATGGTTTTTGGTTCTGTGGGGCTATTCATTGTGTCTGAGATTACTCAACATGTCGCACAACAAAGGGAAAGGTGTTAAGTGTGCAGCTACCTGATAGCCATGCCATTGTATGACTGGATTTCCCCTTTTATTCAGGAGATCTATAAATGGAATAATGCCATCACTGAACATTGGTATGTTGACTTGAATGTGAATGTTCATTTTAGTCCACTTTCTTATAATGGCTATGGCTATGTCTTTCTATTTGTTGGTAACCATTTGCTTCTGGTCTACCTTACCAATTACTGTCCAGTTTTAGTGCATTCACCTTTGGAGGATAGATGCAACGTCAAGCCAACCTGTCACATGTCAATGTGGTGAATCTGTTGGAACTGGATTGCTTCTATTGCTTTTTGACATGGAATCTGACTGAAACAAGCCTTTATATTTAAACACAAATTTGATTTAAAAAAGAAAAGGTTAGTCTAAGGATTAGGGGAAATATATTTATTATGGTAATACAGTTTGGTCCTCAAAAATGTCTTAAGTGTCTGGCTGAAGCTTTGGCATACACAGTGTGCCACTGCTGCCAGCTTGAGCAGGACTGAGGACAAAGGACTTTTCTCAATCACATCCTTGTCATTTCCACTCCTTTCAAGCTTTTTCTCAACAGAGACAGAGCTCTGACCTTTTCCTCCAGTGGATTTTGAAGAGTCAATGAGTTAAGGCACAAGCAATATGAAACTAAGGAAAAACTGAAGCTGGAGATCCTACCCTGAAAAATTGATAATACACCATTACCACATTTGTCAGGGAAAACATTTTCTATAAATATTTTTATATTGATCTGTTTTCTTATGTGACCCTTTCCCCATCAACCAATAATTAGTATGGAGACCGAAATACAGATGCATAGATTATTAAATACACCTAGACTACAAATAAAATGTTGCCATTTCTGTTGACGTTTTTTTGTCTCGTGTATATGACGCCATCAGCGGACGGACCAGAAGCTTCAGTTCCGGACCCTGCTCTGTAGTTTAGGACAGTGAGACATAGGAAGTGAGAGAGACGGTGCTAGAAATAGCTGCAGCTAGAAAGTGGGGGGAAGTGGAAAGATTTAGTTGTAGCTACGCATTTGCAGTAGCAAATGTAAACTTTGGGTTAATACAGCTTGATTTCCAGCTGCTATCAGTTACGACTTGGTTTTCTACATTGGAATATAAAAATGTCGTCTCCAAGTCCGGGTAAAAGGCGAATGGATACTGACGTGGTGAAACTGTATCCTTTATGAGCATAACAGAATAATTATTCCTAGCTAGGTACTGTAACTAGCTGCTAAGCGTCTTTCAGTACCGCTAGCTAGCACGTTATAGTATATTATGGTTTTGCATCGGTACAGCACAGTTGGCTACACCAGCGTTAGCTGCCGTTTTAATGACAGTTGTTTGAACGTGTAGTTTTAACATGTATGGATATTGAATTAATGGTATCCTAGTTTATTTTGTAAATGCTAACGTTTGCAATATCTAGAACTATGTAAAGAAAAGTGTATTTCGAATGCTAATGGAACGTCGCAGTTAGCTAGCATTAGATGAGTACTGATTGTGCTTAACTAACCATAGCTAGTTAGACCATGAAATACAACATGTTATTGCTAAATTGAATTTTTTAAAATAATTTGGCTAGTTACATCAGTTGACTACTTTTTTGTTTAGATGTCATTTCAAGACTGGAATTCGGACTAAGACTGCTGCCAATGTATTGTCTGTTTCAGTTTTTCAACCTCAGTCGGTTCTTGTTGTTGACGTGGTTACGTTAGCTAACGTTAAGGTTAGCCCATCAAATAATATTGGCCTGCTACTCAAACAGACGTCCTGTTATGTTTTGCCCTAGTGTTCTTTTAGTACTACCAGCTAACGGTAGCCAACTTGGTACTAGAACCTAACCAAACTAGGTAGTTCTGTCCTATTTGGTTGCTTAATATTTTCACATGTTCTGTAGTATTATATCACGTTTGTTTACATAACGCTACACAAGGAAAACGTATTTATTTCGACTAGCTTGCTGGTATGTGTCGTCGACGACAAAAGAAGTAATAGGCCTATCTATCTTCTATTTGGGCTTATAGAATATTATCCGTACTTTTTGTCCTAAAACAAACTAAAACTGTTTTTGGTGTCACTCAAAGATGTTAATCGTTTCATTTGATTGGCTGGGTGATGGTGCTTTAGTAGGCACGCTGCTACTGCAGCCAGGTAGAAATATTGGATTTGTATCAATAATAATGAAAGCTGTTTGGTGCACATTAATAGTTTGCATGTAAAATAAATAGAGTGGACGATACTTTCAAGCTTATCTAGTTAATGTCGGTAAACCCTATTGAGCCAGTATCTAGAGAACTAGCTACCTTGTTAACTCTGAATTTATTAGACGCCATGAACCTGTTGGGTGCTGTGCCCCGAATTCGGTAGTTACTTTAGCTACATGCAATAAACACTCGGAGAGTTCCCTTGTGTTATAAATTATTTCAAATTTTTATTTTTTTAAAAGATTTAATCAATAGACAGGAAGTATAACCACCAAAGCAAAGTTGATATGCTTTGGTGGTTACAAAACCTAGTTATTTTTGTCCATTGATGTTCCTTGCCCAATTCAGTATAAAAAGAGAGAAAAACAAGTTGTTTTGTTTTGTCCCCAGTGTGCTTTGCACTAGAACAGAGTTTAATGATTGGGTAGTCTGTTACTACCCGGAAACCACTAGAGGGTGGGACTAGGAACAGCTGATGGAGTGACTGCAGTTCTTGGTCAAATATGGGGAAGGAGGAGTGGGTTGGTGAAAACAAACAACATGAAGCCCTGCCTCCACTCAAGCCACAAAAGCATGTCCCCCAACGAAGAACTTGTGTGTGCCACCATTGTTTTTTCTTCTTTGAAGAAAAGTGAGAAGAAACCTTTTCTTAGGCAACACATGCTGCTGATACGGTTGCAACTCCAGTTAGACTTTATGATCTCCACGAAGTTGCTACAGGAGTAAAATTTAGTTCTTAATTTTATTCTTGGGTCTGCAGATTGTAAACATTCTTTATGTTTCTCTTGGTTGAGACACGCAACCTTGTGTAATTCTCAGACCTGCTACTCTATGGCTCAGTTATTGTGGTGTTTATGTGCTTCTTGCTAGCCACAGCACTGGGTTCAGCTGTGTTTGTCACCTGTTTGAAAGCTACGTTAGTATATGCAGTGTGCACCCGTACTGGGTGCTGTGAAGTGAAGCCCCACGGTCCTCCAATGCTGTTGGGGCTCTGTGACGGGTCACAGCAGGTTCACTCTCACTGGAAGCCACCTGCTCAATCATTCAGGGACCTGTGTGACAGGGCTGGCAGCTTGAGTTCAAGAGAGAATGGCAATTTATGTTCTGCTTGTATGGCTCACGTGTGTGCACCTCTGTAGGCTTTAGTTGGCTTGTGTTTTTGGGGGTTGGGGAAACTGGGAAGCCATTTTGTGTAGAGTTTGTTTCTACATTGGCGGCACAGCTTTTCTCTTTGCTCCATATCGCCATGTCCTCCCACATGTAACCATAACCAGAAATTCTCCCCAGCTGTAGAAGGACACTTCTCCTTTGGGTTGACTGGCATTGAGAACCATACACTTAATTTGCTGCGGCACTAGAAGAGGGTTGAAAAATCTGCCGCAGGCTCCCCAAGGAATTCAAGACAGAAATGATGTGCCAGTGACCTCGAAGTCTACTATAGGGCAAGGGCTTAAACCCTAAGACGGCAAACAATTTGGCCACCTACCTTTTCCAAGGTACATACCTTTTATAAGGTGTTTAATTAGGTTTGAAAGATGTAATAAAATAGCCCTGGTGGAGGTCCGGAAAGTGTTGTTGCACTTGAGGTGAAAGAAGACACTCTCGCTGTCTTTCTCACTCTTTCGGGCTCTCTCCGACTAACTGAGCTATGTTAAAACCATCATTGATCCCTGCAGTATAGAAAGCGATCAACTGCAGAAAGTACTTTTAGGTAGCGTAACGTAGGACTGTTTTAAAAAGGCCAGATTACACTTAACTGAATGGCATCGCTTGAGCGTTTCCAAATCAGGCGGGGCAGACTCCACCGACTAGTATTTGGACTTCTCGTCTGGTGGGAATGTGTGCAACCCCATGTCCTCAGTCCTCCTGTGACCTGCCTTGGCAGTACCTCACTCTATTGCAGTGTTTTCAACAATGTCTGCATCATTAAGGAGCTGCTATTTTATGGGAAGGTGCACTTGTGTAGCAAGTGGTGATATTGAAGACCTCTTTATATAGCCGTGCTATAGAAAGCCCCAGGGACTTTAAAACCGATTAAATACAATCTGCTATTACATATAGCCTAGTACTTTTGCTGTACTGTAACGCTATGAGCCATTTATGACTACAAAAATAGGGTAAATGTGAGAGGTGTGCCTTACCTTACATTATCGTTTACATAACCTTTCAACTTGAACATTGAAAGGTGAGCGAACAGAGGGTCGCGGTCCTAAAGCGGTCGATATACGCACGCGTCAACTTGAATTTCTTAGGGATTCTTTGATGCATTTGGGGAAATATATTTTAGCATGGAACCCCTTTAAACACTCTTTATAAAGACTGAAATGGAACAGAGGAACAGTTCCTCTCGTTTGAAGACTGAACATTATGTATGTGACACAATATAAAGAAATAATGTAGGCTATGGTGTGGCATATGCAGTACAGTACGTTGCATAGGGTTGCAAAGGTACAATAACCTTACGCCTAGCATCAGAAAAGTGGAAACGGACATTGGCACCCAGGAACGACAGACACCAGTGTGATGCGGCGTCAGTTGAGCCTTTGACAGTGCACTTCAACCTTCAGGAAACATCAGTCGGCTTGTTTGCTTGTGTGGTTTTTGCCGCTTCTCGGTGATGCCTTATGATGGTACTGAGAGGTGTCGTGCCATTTCATTATTAAGAATTAATTAGGATAGGGATATCTGTTATTAATGCTGAGACTGGATATAAAAAAAAAAACATGTCCCGGTTCTCACACACATCTCAGTCTGGGCCAGTCTCAGTCTCAGACTGAATGCCCTTAAATAAGTGATGGGGGGATATCAGCTGTACACCTGCGCATGAATGTTCAGTGAGGCTGTGCTATGTGAGACAGTTCAATATGCCCCCCCCCCCCTTGTCTGGCTTTTTTCCGATAGAGAACCTGCAAGTCTGTGTTTTTGCTGGAGGATGTATTCTGTGTGTCCTGCACATGCAACTAATAAAACCTGAGCTGTGCTGAGTTATCCATCATCATTCTTTGGGTCAGTTTCATGCCGTGTGCGTGCGTGCTTGCGTGCTTGCTTGCTTGCTTGCACAGAAGTATTTGTGTAAATGGTTTGTGAGGAGACTTGGATTGTCTTGGCTGAATTTAACCTGGAATTGATAGAAGTGAGGGTTTTTTGCTGGACCCATCTTGTCAGAAGGATGGCAGGAACATCTTACCTGGTAATGCGATTGCAGCAGTCCCTCACAAAGAGACGCAAATCAAGCATGAATCAGTCGGTCACTGAGTGGAATACCAAACCTGCACTACAGCTGTATTGGGTTTGTCTCCAACCTGCCTCTCGCCTGACATCCGGCCTGCATCAGCCTGCCTTTGTTTGCCCTTTCAGGAGCCATGCGACCCCAACCCCCCCCCCAGCCCCCCCGCATGTGTTTCTGTTCGTGTGATGTCACTGAATGGCGGTTCACTGAACCAGCCCCCTTTAGTTGCTGGGCTGAACCAACTGGTTTTCTAGCATGCAGTAGGGAGGGAGATGGCTGTTGTAGTTCTGTGTGTTTACAGACCCTGAAAAGGCAAATGTTCAATCAGTGGGGGGGGGAAGGAAATATTTTGGAGGCTAGCTGTGACCGTCATGCACTACATGTCAAGGAGTGTTTATTGCATAATTAATGCTAGATATTTAACATGTTTATCCCAAAAACAGCCTACCCCCTTTAGTTTTTCCCACTGGTCACTGTGTATAACAGGCTTTGTAAGGATTCCTAAATCTGGTTCAGGGTTCTGTTATAGCCGGGTCCCTTTGTTGAGTGACAGGATGCATTCCCTCGAGCCCTGGACCTCCTGGGAGATTTCAGGGCCTCCGTAATCCCGCACTACCAACAGAAAGGACTTGGGGGAACAGTCAGCTCAGGGAAACAGATGCATTCCCGAGTTCCTCTCTTTGTCTCCTGTCATTTTGGGACGCCTGTGTGTACAGAAAGCCTGTCCTTTCCTGCCGCTTGAAAACTGCCAGGCCACTCTGCTATCTTGATCCTCCTCTGGAGTAGCGGTAGGGGTTACCGTACTAAAACCCTGGAGTAGCGGTAGGGGTTACCGTACTAAAACCCTGGAGTAGCGGTAGGGGTTATCGTACTGAAACCCTGGAGTAGCGGTAGGGGTTACCGTACTAAAACCCCGGAGTAGCGGTAGGGGTTACCGTACTAAAACCCCAGAGTAGCGGTAGGGGTTACCGTACTAAAACCCCAGAGTAGCGGTAGGGGTTACCGTACTAAAACCCCGGAGTAGCGGTAGGGGTTACCGTACTAAAACCCCGGAGTAGCGGTAGGGGTTACCGTACTAAAACCCCAGAGTAGCGGTAGGGGTTACCGTACTAAAACCCTTGGTTGAGGAAGAGCTGTGCCCTGGGCACAGCCTGTACTGTAGCCACCTCCTGAACAGCTGGGTTAGCTTGGCTTAAATATTTTTTTTAATTCATACAACTGGAGTTGGTTGCAGAGCGACAAGAGGGATCCATTGGAGGAGTAGTTTTGTTCAGTCAGTAAATGTGCACAAGACATTTTGACAATTTGCTTTTCAGGTAAAGTAAGGGGATAGCCTTCTACTCCACAGCTCCATATTGGTTTTAACCAGATGCAGATGTGTGACCCATTTATAAGTTGTCATCAGTTAATCATCATGTAGAATAGCAGCATTCCAGTCTCTTTGTACTCTATTTCCCATGCCCCATTGGGGTAGAGCAGTTGACTCTATTAGATTAGAATAGGCTCATCTGGATGTGTATTTTCAGCTTGTCCTAGATTCCAGAATTAAATGGATCACATAGAACATGATGTCTTTTTATGTCAGAATGTCTCCAAGATAGGCTCTCCAATATACTGTTATGTTTAGGTGCAACAATGACCAGTGGAAATAAGGAAATCGGACTTATATGCAGGAGGGTAGTTATTAACCAGAGGTTGAAAAACACTGGTCTGCACGGAAAGCTGTAGGATCGTCTGCATGGAAAGCTGTAGGATCGTATTTTGTTTCTAGGGTCAGGGTTTAGGGTCGGGCTTACAGAAGGGTCAGTGTTTAGGGTCGGGCTTACAGAAGGGTCAGTGTTTAGGGTCGGGCTTACAGAAGGGTCAGTGTTTAGGGTCGGGCTTACAGAAGGGTCAGTGTTTAGGGTCGGGCTTACAGAAGGGTCAGTGTTTAGGGTCGGGGTTACAGAAGGGTCAGTGTTTAGGGTCGGGGTTACAGAAGGGTCAGTGTTTAGGGTCAGGGTTACAGAAGGGTCAGTGTTTAGGGTCGGGGTTACAGAAGGGTCAGTGTTTAGGGTCTGGGTTACAGAAGGGTCAGTGTTTAGGGTCGGGGTTACAGAAGGGTCAGTGTTTAGGGTCGGGGTTACAGAAGGGTCAGTGTTTAGGGTCGGGGTTACAGAAGGGTCAGTGTTTAGGCTCGGGGTTACAGAAGGGTCAGTGTTTAGGCTCGGGGTTACAGAAGGGTCTTGGTTACAGAAGGGTCAGGGTTTAGGCTCAGGGTTACAGAAGGGTCTTGGTTACAGAAGGGTCTTGGTTACAGAAGGGTCAGGGTTTGGGGTCGGGGTTACAGAAGGGTCAGGGTTTAGGGTCTGGATTACAGAAGGGTCTGGGTTTAGGGTCGGGGTTACAGAAGGGTCGGGGTTTAGGGTCGGGGTTACAGAAGGGTCAGTGTTTAGGGTCGGGGTTACAGAAGGGTCAGTGTTTAGGGTCGGGGTTACAGAAGGGTCTTGGTTACAGAAGGGTCTTGGTTACAGAAGGGTCTTGGTTACAGAAGGGTCAGGGTTTAGGCTCGGGGTTACAGAAGGGTCTTGGTTACAGAAGGGTCTTGGTTACAGAAGGGTCTTGGTTACAGAAGGGTCTTGGTTACAGAAGGGTCAGGGTTTGGGGTCGGGGTTACAGAAGGGTCAGGTTTTAGGGTCTGGATTACAGAAGGGTCAGGGTTTAGGGTCTGGATTACAGAAGGGTCTGGGTTACAGAAGGGTCGGGGTTTAGGGTCTGGATTACAGAAGGGTCTGGGTTACAGAAGGGTCGGGGTTTAGGGTCTGGGTTACAGAAGGGTCGGGGTTTAGGGTCGGGGTTACAGAAGGGTCGGGGTTACAGAAAGGTCAGGGTTTAGGGTCTGGATTACAGAAGGGTCAGGGTTTGGGGTCTTGGTTACAGAAGGGTCAGGGTTTAGGGTCTGGGTTACAGAAGGGTCAGGGTTTAGGGTCTGGGTTACAGAAGGGTCAGGGTTTAGGGTCTGGGTTACAGAAGGGTCAGGGTTTAGGGTCTGGGTTACAGAAGGGTCAGGATTTAGGGTCTGGGTTACAGAAGGGTCAGGGTTTAGGGTCGGGGTTACAGAAGGGTCAGGGTTTAGGGTCGGGGTTACAGAAGGGTCAGGGTTTAGGGTCAGGGTTACAGAAGGGTCAGGGTTTAGGGTCAGGGTTACTGAAGTAGTGGAAGTGCAAGTTCGCACCACAACAGAATAAAGATCTGCCAGTCTAAGTGTAGCGTCAAAGCCCTGAATATATATGACAGGACAGTTATCTTGGCTGGCCGGACTTGACAGATGGGTGGTTTTGCCGTTTTGGGACTATTGTTTTGATCCACTTAATATATATGCATGCAGAAGTCTGTAATTTTATCATAGGTACTCTTCAACTGTGAGTGACAGAATCTAAAACAAAAATCCAGAAAATCACATTGTATGATTTTTAAGTAATTGATTAGCATTTTATTGCATGACGTAAGTAGAAAAGCCGAACTTCATATTTGGTACAGAAACCTTTGTTAGCAATTACAGAGATCATAGGTTTCTTGTAGTTCTTGACCAGGTTTGCACACACTGCAGCAGGGATTTTGGCCCACTCCTCCATACAGACCTTTTCGAGATCCTTCAGGTTTCAGGGCTGTCGCTGGGCAATACGCACTTTCAGCTCCCTCCAAAGATTTTCTATTGGATTCAGGTCTGGAGACTGGCTAGGCCACTCCAGGACCTTGATGCTTCTTAGTTGCCCTGGCTGTGTGTTTCGGGTCGTTGTCATGCTGGAAGACCCAGCCAAGACCGAAGGAGGTTGTTGGCCTAGAACTTGCGATACATGGCCCCATCCATCCTCCCATCAATACTGTGCAGTCGTCCTGTTGCCTTTGCAGAAAAGCATCCCCATAGAATGATGTTTCCACCTCCATGCTTCACGGTTGGGATGGTGTTCTTGGGGTTGTACTCATCCTTCTTCTTCCTCCAAACACGGCGAGTGGAGTTTAGACCAAAAAGCTCTATTTTGTGTCATCAGACCACATGACCTTCTCCCATTCCTCCTCTGGAACATCCAGATGGTCATTGGCAAACTTTAGACGGGCCTAGACATGCGCTGGCTTGAGCAGGGGGACCTTGCGTTCGTTGCAGGATTTTAATCCATGACGGCTTAGTGTGTTACTAATGGTTTTCTTTGAGACTATGGTCCCAGCTCTCTTCAGGTCATTGACCAGGTCCTGCCGTGTAGTTCTGGGCTGATCCCTCACCTTCCTCATGATCATTGATGCCCCACGAGGTGAGATCTTGCATGGAGCCCCAGACCGAGGGAGATTGACCATTATCTTGAACTTCTTCCATTTTCTAATAATTGCGCCAACAGTTGTTGCCTTCTTACCAAGCTGCTTGCCTATTATCCCTGATGTTCTTACACAGTTCTCTGGTCTTGGCCATTGTGGAGAGGTTGGAGTCTATTTGATTGTGTGGACAGGTGTCTTTTATACAGGTAAAGAGTTCAAACAGGTGCAGTTAATGCAGGTAATGAGTGGAGAACAGGAGGGCTTCTAAAAGAAAAACTAACAGGTCTGTGAGAGCCGGAATTCTTACTGGTTGGTAGGTGATCGAATACTTATGTCAATACTTATGAAAGGCAAATTAATTAATTTAAAAATCATACAATGTGATTTTCTGGATTTTTGACCTCTACATGCTTTGTAAGTAAAACAACCTGCAAAATCGGCAGTGTATCAAATATTTGTTCTCCCCACTGTATGTCAATAGTGTTATTTCAGGTCTCTAAATTCCCCACCACTTTGGAGCGGTTTTACACCACGTTACAGAGAGTACTTTGGGTGTGTCAGACAGACTATTGACCAGGATGGTTTGAATGGCTATGCATGAAATTACATTTTGTGCCTAGAGTTCAGACCAAATCAATCCAGTTTTGTTCTTCAGTCTCAATGGAATAAAGCTGCTTCCAATAAACGGAAGTCCCATCATTTTCATAGAATTCTAGCTATAATGTGTTGCTTTCCATAGCACTTTACAACTCGACTACAGTGTCAGGGTGCCCACTGAGGCTCCCAGGAGAGGGAGTTAAAGTGACCCAGTGGAGAAGCCATTTGGAGGGATCCAATCAAGTCCCAAAAGAGTGAGGGGGGTCCCACTGTACTTTGACTTCAGTCTTCTGCTGCACGTTGTCACCTCATCTCTCGCTGAATGGCAGCTTCTTTACCAGGCTTGTAGCCAACGAGGCCCTTGTTTTCTTAGCCCGTCGGCTGCTTTCGTCGCTTTTGCGTGGCAGTATGTGCCTGGGTAGCATCAGGGGGAAAGAGATGTTTTTACATTCTGGGCAGGCGGGCTGAATACACCCCTTGGTGCCTTACTGGGTGGTATCAGTCAAAAGCAGCGGGGTAGACCATGAAACTCTTGCGACGTCATGACGGATGGAGACGTTGGCTTCACATGCCACCAGTGCCATCAAAATCTGAGCCAGAGCACATGTGGGTGAAATCGTTTCTTGCTGTATCTCTTCAGCTTCCATATTTCGGGTGTATTTCTTTTGACATGTGCGCACCCCCCCCCCCCCCCCCCCCCTGTTATTGCGGGGCTACTGCTGGGGTCTGATGCTGATTCAACCCCACCAGGTTCGCGGTCTCCCCCCTTCGTACTCTCCAACCACAACGCTTTCTCTGGAAAGCACCCTGGCTAGTAGAATCCCCTTACACGAAGGCTAATAGAACCTAAAGTACAGGCCAAAGATGCAACTCTTTAGATGGAGCTGCCATTTTGATCTCTAGTCTTGATGTGTGTGGAGACTGATGTAGACTGATCCTTGAATTCATTACATTTGTGTGTAACGGGTCCTTATCCATCTGTCCTGATGGATAAGTAGTAGGCTTAGAGGCTTAGATGGCATTGTGGCAGTATGCCTGTGGTTTTCTCTGCTTTCTGTGTTGTATTACACTTTGTCACAGCCTTGTGAAATGGTGTGATCCAGAATGTTCACCTAATAGCCACCTGGTATGCTACATCACTTCCTTTCCTCAGAGCAACAAAACACACTTCCTGGGTGAAGCAAGCCAGGGAATCAGTCTGCCCTGGCATGTTCTCCTGAGCTTAAAATAACCTGGAGTTAGAACCCTTTAGGGGTTAGACGCTGCTCTGTTATTGGGCTCCATTCACTCTGTCAGGAGTCTATCCACAGCCAGCTGCTGCTGATCACAAAACTGTCTCGCTCGCTCTCTCTCTGTCGCGCTCTCTCTCAGCTTTCAATTCAGCTTTATTAGCATGACAGTTATTACAACCGTATTGCCAAAGTTAGAGGTACAGTAAGGAGTCTGCACGGTAGCAGCCCCATTTAAGGTGACATCAAGAACAACAATAACCAGCATTGTCAGAAATATTCAGCAATAACAAATTGCTCAGAGTGCATATATAATGTACAAATGAACAAATAACAGTCATAACAACACTAAGAGCAGAAAGGACCATCATCATCCGAAAGACCTAGCAACAGCTAAAACGCTGAGGTGAACAGTAACAATGAAGTGAGAATACATAAATAATGAATTAAGTGTAACAGTTCACGGCGGGTTACAGGTTATCCCTTATTTTGTGGCACTCTCTGAGGAAGCGTCCAGCTAGCGGGGCTGTGTGTCCCTCCCCCAAGAGCACCTGCATCTTTTCCTCATTGGACAGCATGGTGAATGATGGCAGTAGTGTTTCAAATTTATAAAAGAAATGCTGTCTGGTTTTTGTGTAATGTTGGCAGTGTAGTAGAAAGTGCATCTCTGTCTCCTCCTCACCTGTCGTACAGTGACCACATGTTCTGGATTCTTTTGGTAACCAGGTTTGTTTGTGCCTACCTTTGATGGGTAGGCTGTGGTCTCTGTCTCGCTCTCTCCCTCTCTGTCATGTTTCTTGTTGCAAGACGTCACAACTGGGCAGCAACAAAACATCGTAGTTACACAGCATGACCATAACCAGACTGTAACACAACAAAACCTGATGTATAAAAACCTTCTAGTAACACAACATGATGACAGCGCAACAAGGAAGAAACGCCGCATTACACATGTTAGGAGATTCCAGATTATCGTGTCTCATTGGAATCAGAATGTGAATTTCACACCGCGTATGTTGGAAAATGACAAGCCTAGGCCAAGATTTCAATGTGTCTGCCCTTCAGCAAACTCCTTAGAATATTGCTGTACATGTTACATAGAACCTTTGTTTGGCCAATTTCTTTGGAGCCTAGAAGGGTCCGTCCCTGGGTCTAAGACGCCGGCCCACACACCTTACCGCGCCAGTTGTTGAGAGCATTTGGAGGTCAGTGGAGTTTGGCCTCCTGCTGTTAGTCCTGGCGGCCCCAGATGACAGATGAGGATGTCTGTGTGAGTAATAGTATTGGTTTCATCAAAGACAGTGGCTCTGGACGGCCATGGGGGTTATGGCTGCGTTCCGAATGGACCCTTGTTTCCTAATGTGGACCACTACAGGGTCCACTATCATTACAAGTAGTGCATTGGGGGATGCCATTTGGAAGGCAGCCACAGATGAATGTAAGCAGATTCGGTTGAGAACATTAGGAGTGTTGTTAAGCTAACTCTGTCTGAGTCTTTCCTGGCTCGAAAATTAGGCAAAGATGGAGCCCCAACCCCCCCCCCCCCCCACTCCACCAGACACCCCTCTCTGATATATAATATCTGTCTACACACTTGAAAAGGACAACTATTATAGTGTTAAATCTGCCCTGTAATCCATGTCTACTTGAGCAGCTAATGCACGCTACAATGTCCTGCCTAATACAATAGCAACCAAAATACAAGCAATTCATCTATTCTTTACATATTAACATGTTACAAAAACTTCCCTGATATGTTTTTCATACTCCCCTGCCTGTCCCAGACCAGTAGTCCCCAAACACATTGGCTCCTCAATGCTTCTAACTCGGAGCATATCATTCCCTCTTCATTATATCTGAGTCCCCTGAGAAACATTTTGCCACTGTGCTTCAAAACTATGTTTATTAGAAGATCTAGGAATCACATATGAAATCACCCATCCAGTGTAATAATTAATTACAGTCAATATTATTGTTGTCTATTTTCATTGTTATACTATGTTCTTGTTAATCTGACTTGCATTAAAAACGCATGAGAGCTGTAGGCCTATATATTACAGCCTTGTTGCGTTGTTTTTTTATTCCCCTTGCCCGGGGCGCCACATCATTTATCCCCCTCTCTCGACTCCCTTCAGCTGTACTTGGCTCTGCTGCTTGCGCTAATCCAACGTCTTCACGTTTATACATTTATATTTTTAGAAACGTACATATGTTCATTGTATATTTTATTACATTGTATATTGCATATATAATGTTTTTGGTGAGAGTATATACCCTTATCTAATCGTCTTTTCACCAATCATCTTCGTCTGTCTCGCAAATTCTGTTGAAAAAAAATTGGGGATTCTACAAGACATCATCAGAAACGTTAACAAATGTTATAAAGATTGGATGTAGTTTAGGGATTGTTCCGTTTTACTGAAATATTTGTACATGCTTGGGTGTAAAAGAAAACTAGGATCCACTTGTTTTTCTGACGTTACTCATCTCCGCGACGCCAGGACCTGTATGCAAGGTTGCCAGATCATTGACAGTAAACTTTAAAATCCAAATATTCCACAAAAACTGCTGAAACAATTGTTTTCTTCACATTCGCTGCGGTAATTCGCTGGTAGACTATTTATAATATTAGCGCTAAATTATGTTTTACCATGCCGACACAGTGGCGGTGCTAGATTTTGGGTAGGTGGTCACCTTTGATTTCTATATGCTGGAAAGTCCCTTCTTATGGTCGTCTGCTCACTGTACTGAAGCAAGTTGACAGTGAAAGGCTGTTTTTCATGGGGGTTGGGTGACTTTTGCAAAAGGGCATTTGGAAAAATTATTTCCCCCTGAATATGATCTGACTACTAGGCCCTGATATCCTGTTGAACGGCTGGGCCCCCATATTCCATAGAGCATTGGTGGTGGTGCCGGTGGGTGGGGCGCAGTCATCTGGCAGTGATTTGGTGGGGGGCAGTGACGGGGCTGAACACTGGAGCTGCAGCGTCTCCCAGCCCGATCAGTGGTGTTCTTGGGTAGTCTGACTGCACGGTCAATCAGATTCATAGTGGAGTATTCATACTGCCAGAGCACGCAATCTTTATAATTTATCATTTTATTTTTTTACACGTCTTAACTACGTGTAATGCCTTTTTTTGTAGTTTACTCCAGGTTAATGTTTTTCCTCTTATGGCTGTGGCCTCCACACCCAGACTTGGCTGCTGTTACTCCAGTAGGACAGGTCAAACTACTGGGTTGAGTTCCATGGAAGTTTTTCAGAACAAGATGACACTGTCTGCCCCTTTGCTTTCCAGTTTTCCAGGATATTTCTGCTATTCCAGTGCACACAAGTATATTCACCACTTAGAATTGTGTCAACAATTTGTCCTAAATATGTCCTAAGTGACCCTGCTCTGACCCTGCACAGGAAAAGCATTTCCCCATCAGTAGGTCCATGATCATATTAAAGAGGTCATATGTTTCCGCCACCCCCAAACAAAAGAAGATTACAAATGAAATCCATACTATATTTCTAAACAAACCGCCGGAGGCAGGTCCTTTTCTCATAGAGCTCCACTACTTTGGAATGATTTGCCAATTAAGGTTAGAAATGCAAACTTAGTGCAAACTTTCAAGTGTCTACTAAAGACTCATCTACAGCATGGTCTATGATTAGGTGTAGCCTGGCCCAGGGGCGTGAAGGTGACCAGAAAGGCTTGATACTGTCCACCCTTGCTGTCTTGCCACTGGGATGCCCTCCCTCCAATGCCTCTTGGGGGCGGAGTAGCTGGCTTGTTGTTGACTCTCTGTTGCATATTTGTGCATTTGGGCTGTAGTCTGCTGGCAATACTCGGCCCTCATTCAGGGTGGTTGCAGTTGGTGGGTGTCCCTTTGGTTGATGCTTGGCAATGGGGGTGGATTGATTTCCTGCCTGCTGGGCCCTGTCCAGGGCCTCCCCCAGATAGGGCCACTGTCCCCGGACCTCCCCTGTCTCAGTCCCAAGGTATTATGCTGCTATATTATTGTGCTGGGGGATTAGGGTCAGTGCTCCTTCTCCACTAAGTTCTCCTTCTCCATTATAAATCCTTGTTGATATGAGGAATGCATTTTCTGAATTTTCCCAGTCTCCTCCCGTTTTGAACTTAGGAGGTTCTGGCCCACACCTGCTGAGTACCTGGCTTGAAAGACCCGTTGCTGTCCCTGTCCAAAGTCCTCCTGGTTGTGTTGCAGATCAAGACGATACCTGACGATTTGAGCTGCCACTGTGCTGACACCTCCCCCTTCCCCATGTTGTCCCTGTCCTTGTCCATCTGGTCATGCTTCCAACCTGGACTAAGTTTAAATAGACTCTGGACTCAGCCCACATGCATCTATTAATTATTACAATTGTCATCTTAATATGTTCACCCGGCACAGCCAGAAGAGGTCTGGTCACCCCTCTGAGCCTTGGTACTCTCTAGGTTTCTTCTTAGGGAGTTTTTCCTAGCCACTGAAATTCAACAATACTGTTGTTTGCTCCTTGGGGTTTAAGGCCAGGTGTGTTGTAAAAGCACTTTGTGACAACTGCTGATGTAAAAAGGGCTCATAAATACATTTGATTGATTGATTGATATATTTAGCTAACTCCAGTGGCATTTTAGATCATTTTGTAATTAGAATCCAGTGTGCCCAACATCCAAGATCCTTAACCTTGACTCAGTATCGAGAGCAAGCACGAAGTCACAATCCTCAGTGGACTCAATGAATTTGTAGTGAAATTTTACGGACCACAAGGAAGTAAGTGTTGTGTTTTTTTAATTCTAAATAATTTCTGTATGTGAGCTATCCATTCTATTGTGTCACGGGTATGTCTATAAAGCATAAAGTAGACATTTTGTCTCCTGAACTTTCAGAAAACGTTTTTCATGTCTGTTTTATATCTTTGATAGCAGTTATAAATCACTGGTATTTTGGAGGTTTAGTCGCATTCATAACTAAATGGAGAATCCAGCACAACAGAGATTCTGTTCAGATGAGCCTATTGGACTGAAGCCCTCATGTCAGCTGCCACAGGAATGTCAGCCTCCTTTTCTGTTCTAAACGCAGAAGTGAAGTTTACTTGGCCAGGAGTGTAAAATGGATTGGAACATGGCTGTCACAGAGCTGAAGTTCACATGGCCAGGAGTGTAAAATGGATTGGAACATGGCAGGGGGAGCTTGGTGCTTCTCACCATGTTTTTTACATCTGCTTTAACATACAGCCAGGGACAAATTTTTTTGGGACTGTGGAAACCAGTGTCTATTTTCTGAGTGTGTATACACAAACCAGTGTCTGTGTTGTGTGTTGTGTGTGCGCGCATTCTGTGTGTGTTCTGTGTGTGTGTGTACCAGTATCTGGGTTCTGAATATGTGTCCTTCCAAATGGAATGTCTGGTTACATAACAGCTATTCTGGTGTTACACATAATTGAGTAAATAGGTCCTTGCTGTCTGAGATGTATTCTGCTATGTAAAATCAAAGGAGGGCCTAGGCCTCCTACTGCTCAGGAAAGGCTCTGCTGCTGTTCTCGGTGATGTAAAAGTGTTCTTATGGCCATTGTGTCGGGTTACAGCTCTCCTCTTCTGTCCTGTGCTGATATTAGGCAGCCGGCCTGGATGTCTGGTTTTAGTAAGTGATAATTACCAGGATAAGGACTCCTGTCAGAGAAACACGCGTCGTCTGACAGGGGTCCCTCTTGAGTCCCCAGCTGCATGCTATACTGTTCGAGCTCTGTACAAACAGCCAATTGAGCTGGCCAACTAATCATCAGGCCTGCAACTAGCTGAGTGTTTGGGCTACTGCAGCTGTGTGATCTTAGGGTTTCTGGAGGGTTGGAGTTGAGAACCACTCTGTCCTAACCACCACATGGGGCCTTATGCTTGGAGCGGAATGTCTCTGTTTTTTCCTACCGTTTTCTGGTTGTGAACTCTGGATGTCATCTTTCCTGTCTATGATCCCTTCTGTGTGTCCCATTCAGCAGCGTACGAGGGGGGCGTGTGGAAGGTACGAGTAGATCTACCGGACAAATACCCGTTCAAATCGCCGTCAATAGGTAAAAGGGACTGGGTAGGGGGGCAGGGTCAAATTCCCCATTGACTTTGAGTGATAGGTGACGGTCATGGTTGATTTGCATGTTTCTTTGTTTTCTCATCCTTTGTTTTTGTTTGTTTTCCCTTCATCTCTCGCAGGATTCATGAATAAAATTTTCCATCCCAACATCGATGAAGCGTAAGTTCATCACCACTCTTGACTGGGAACTGTGAAATATTATGGGAGTCTCTTAACTCGTCTGGCTGGAACAGATGACAGCACGGAGCTTCAAAACGCTAATCATCCCAAACCACCTGACTTGAACCCTGGCCTAACCTTTGCCCTCACCTGAAATTAAGACAGATTACGAGCTCTTACAACCATCTTGTGAAGATCTAGCGATGACCCAGTTAAGAGCATGTGTGTCCTCTATGGACCAGTAATGTAGCTTAATTTGAGTGATTCAAGGACACCAAAGGTGATTTGGCTGATCAGCATATCGATACACCCCCCTCCCCACTAATGCCAGATTCTAGATACAGCTTCTGTATTTCCAGAGGTATTTGGATGTGGGCTGCATGTTCTTTATTATATTCGAGGTCGGTCATTCCAGTAGGCAGGCATAACCTTTACAGCAGGTTTTACCTGCTTTAGTGTTCACTGGAAATGCCTGCAGGTAAGTGCTCAGCAGACCTAAGATGTGCTCGTGACCGGAATCTTTCTTTTTGAACATAGTTGTGAGTGTGTATAAAGTGTGCTCTATGGGAGAAAACAAACTTCTCTCATCCCTAGGTCAGGAACAGTGTGTTTAGATGTCATCAACCAGACGTGGACGGCCCTTTACGGTGAGTGTGTTTGCTCAGGGCATGAGAGAGAGAGAGAGAGAGAGAGAGTGCGTGTATGCGCAAATATACGTGTGAAAGTTGTCTGTGTATGTTTTTGTAAGATGCAGATTGGCCGCCCCCCTTGTCATTTAACAAAGCTGCTGGCGTCACTGGAGAAAGTGGGAAAGTGGTTACCTCTGGGTACATGTAGAAACAGGGCATGGCTAGTTTCCCCGGTAATCCTCTTAGTGGAGAAGGCTAACAAGGTCAGAGAACAGGTCTCCTGACACCAGTTATTAACTCCTCAGATGTGGAACGGAACCACTCTGGGAGGGGTGACTCGTTCCCTCATCTCCAGAATATCTCATGCCTTGGTTTGTGCCCCTCTCCCCTCCGTTTTCCTCAATCTCTCTTTCTCATCTTTCTGTCAGTCTGTTTCTCACTCTTTACTGTATCCTTCTGTGTTCATTACATCCTCAGTAATAAACCACTCTCTCTCTACAAATGGATAGATTCACTCATTTTGAATGTTATGCAGGTAGAACAACACTCAATGTATTTTCCTCAACAATTTTTTTTCTTTCTCATATGTCATATTCCATAGTATTAATATATAACCCTGCTTCATCATAACCACCAACTCATTCTGGGGAAGTCTTCCTCATCTGCAACTTTCTCAAAGCACTTTTGGTGAATTATCATTGGTGTCTTGGCTTCCTTGTTTATTCCTTGGAGGCATCGTTCTGTTTGTTGTGGACCGCTGCTTTGTTGTCGCTTTAGATAAGGCGAGATGATTTCGCAATTTGTTTGTGTTCTTGGGCTTTGCCAGTAGCCTGTGTTGTTGTGTGGACAATTACAATTCTAGAACTATATATAAGTACAGGACTTTAATAAAGGAGTTGCAACAGTATTAGCCAATGAATGAAGCATTGTATGTCAACTGGATAGGGAACAAGGCCACTTGATCAGATCTCTACCACACTGGGCTCGTCTCCAAGGTTACCCAATCTCATGTGGTCCTGTAATATTTGGGCTTACCCTCTAGTGATGCCCAGTAAGCCTTGGGTGTTCAATTTCCTGCAGACAGATTTAGATGATCTGCATGGGCAAACCGAAATTCACGTACAATATACAATTACTAGACACCCTGAGACCAGTGGATCAAAATACGATGCACAGTGTTTCTGTCCGTTAACTGTCAAACGGATCTATGCACCATCATACCATGTAGGTCAATGCTTTTGAGAGAGAGAATTTGCATACAGAACTTCGCATTACTGACTGCCCGTTCTGCCCATATACGAGCAGGGAACGCTACCACAGGAAGCTAATCTTCATAGTACTGGCAAACATTAAGCTTTTTGGCTACTAGTTTTATTGGGGCTTACATTGGCTGTCCAGCTACATTGGCTAGTTCAGGTTACTACCTACTCTTAATACAGTTTTTTAAAGTCACACTCCTCCTGTCGACTCTCTTCGCCAATCCAAAGACTATTATATGAGAACATTTGTTTTCTCTTTCATTATTAAGAAAGCGTTGGACCATTTTTCATTCCCCAAGTTGTCTGTAATTAAAATACATGCTGTACATGCATTCAGCAGCCACAGAATTAACAGTAATTGTCACATAAAGCGTGCGTCTCTGTGTTGTCCTAGGACATTTGTAGTTAGTACGATAATTCCTCAAGCCCTGACAAATATAGGTAACCTAGGAAAATACAAGGAAGTGAGGATTTCCAGTTCTCATTTAAAAACCTTGTCTTATGGGTTAGCAGATTGAAGTCCAACATGCATCCTTCTCTGCAATGCCAATGTTTCCTTTCCTGCGCCACAGATCTCACCAATATCTTTGAGTCGTTCCTGCCTCAGCTGCTGGCGTACCCCAACCCCATCGACCCGCTCAATGGAGACGCTGCCGCCATGTACCTTCATCGGCCAGAGGAGTACAAGCAGAAAATCAAAGGTGCTCACTCTCGTGCTCAATCTCATGTAGGGACCAGGAGCGTTCAGTCATGCAGATGTTGTGTACATTCTTAATACCCTTTGTCCACAGCTTTGATGTACTAAAGCTTCGGTGTCTGTCTGCGTTCGTGTGTGTGTGAGTCCTGTCTGTCTGTTATTACGTTTCCTTGCTGGCTGCACACTTGCCTACGTCTCGATTCTAAGCTTTCCCGCCAATGAGGTTGCTGTACTGACCCTGCTGCCTGCTCTCCACAGAGTACATCCAGAAATATGCAACAGAGGAGGCTCTCAAGGAGCAGGAGGAGGGCCAGGGCGATTCCTCATCGGAAAGCTCCATGTCCGATTTCTCAGAAGATGAAGCCCAGGATATGGAGTTGTAGTGATAAGAGCCGACTCCCCTTTGAAACCACAGACTCTATCATTTCCTAACCATGAGAAAGCAGACTATTATATTCATATTTAAACAAGTTGATTTTTATTTTATTTTTTATTTTATTATTGCCATTACTAAAACATGGATTTTTATGAATATCTAGCTTTGGTGTACATTACACACCTCTCCCATCTGCTAGGTGTTTTTCTTTCCCGCCATGTCTCTTTCTCCACCTCCAAACCCTGTAGTGCTGTGTTGGCTGTTACGCTGTCTGTTCCCACTATCCTGCGCTAGCTGCTGTTAGCTCAGAAACATGCAGTCTGACCTCACGTTGACCTTACCCACAATGCAGCGGCAGTGGGACAAAATGGAGACTACCTACCCATAGGCTGAGCTGAATAAAGTTGGGGGGGACATCGGAGATCTACCTTCACTTAATCTCAACAATGTGTCCAGGAAGAAGAGCTGCTGAGAATTCGGTCACATTCATGGTGAAGGGCGTTTAAGGTCTGGGAATTTCTGGCAGAAATGTTGTTTGATTTCGATTTGATTACACATGTTAAAACAAAGTCGCCGTCATTGGCTGGTGTGTCGTACATGACAGATTTTGTATTTTAAGCTAGTATGAAAGAGTGTAATTACAGCTTCAGTATCCATTTTCTATCACCAGTGTAGGTTTTTTTGTGTTCATTTCTGCTTTTCCTTTGACTGGGGATTTGGAGCTTCCTATGTTTTGTGTGTGTACATCGACAGACTTGTAAAGGGTCACCTATCCTATGTTTTGTCCTCATGAATCCAGCCAGCGCACCAATCAAAGCGTTTTGTAAACCTGTCCAAGCTGGTATGGGTTTGACTCCCTGTACTTTTTAGAAAAGGTGTTATCTATCCTTAAAAGTCAGTTAGGGGTGTAAATCATGGCCACTCCTCCAGTATGTTGCAAGGGGAGGTTGAAGAGGCTGACCAAGAGGCATATTTGATGAAAGAAAAAAAAAAAGCACAATGCTCAATTTTAGTTGTAATTTTTAACCCCTCCCACTCATTTCTTTTAATTTTAAGATTTTTACTGCAAAAGACCATTTTTGATTTCTCCAAAAGTCATCCTGTACAGTTTGGGCAAGATCCAGAAGCGACATTGCATTGGGCTGTGTTGAGCTAGGCTAGTGTAGGGCTGAACTAAAAGAGTACTGCGTGTGTAGAAACTGCTTTGAGTTGATGTTAATAAGGCTTAGTCATTTACCTGGGTTTGTCATTCAGAGATGGGAAGTTGCAGGGGGTGGGGTGGGGGGAGGGGGGGAGATATCTGATGGTCTTTTTTTGTTGCTAACGTTGTTCTTATCAACTTTGCCTATCGCTTGTGCTAAACTATGGTATGTGTTTTTGACTTGATGTAGGGGTAGTTAGTTTGCAGGGTGGTGACAAACTGAAGACATATGGGTATATTACAATATAGAGTTAGCTTGTTTGAGGTAATTGTCTGATAAGTATAACAATAATTGATTTAAGTTTTGAATTAAAGTGTCCATTCAGATATTTCATAGATCTATACCTGCTCATCCCCTTCTTGCAAGTTTAGAGATGTACAGATCAACGTGAATGTGAATGACAATTTACTCTGGCAACTAGCAGATGTGTAGTCAAGTGTGTTGATCTGCTACATCTGCATAGTTTACTGAAGGTATGATAGTTTGTGCGAAACAAAGTCGTAGGCTGGATGAAAGAATCAGCCACTGTGCCGTGTGACCAAGGCCACATTGGGCAAGAGCTTGGATAGAAGCCCAGATATATATATTTTTTTTAATTTCAGTGTTCTCTAAAAGCCTGACTGTTCAAGGCCGCTGGATAATCACCTCTCTTCTTTGGTCAAAGACAGATTTGGGTCCAACCCATCGCCTGGTAATAAGACAGTGATGTTGGCTTGGGCTTCCCGTGTTCCTTCACAGGCAAAATAGGGCCTGCAAAAACTGAATGATGTCAATAGGATATATACCAGAATACCTTGCTATTGGGTTCTGAGGTATCCACAGCTGCCTATATTTATTCACTGTAGATCGCAAACGTCACCTGTTTTCTCATTTTTAATCAAATCATTTACGGGCACCACCGTTTAAAAGATGTATTTACTTTTGGTTCAGCCAGATTGTGTCATGCTGAAGAGAATTTAAACTTGAATTTAATTTTTTTCTGTTTAAGTATTGGATTGGATTTTATGTTTTAGTTTTTTGTTTCACATTCACACAGTATTGTAAGGAAGTAAAAAGGATTGGATGAAATCATCAAAGTAAGTGGAGAAGCGTGATCAAGAACATTTGCTTTTCATGTGGTGGGGAAAAAACATGATATTTTGGTATTTTTGAAGAGTGATCCTCATAACAATGGATAAGGTTTTTCAGCAGGATTGTCCCCACAACACAGACAAAATGTAGTTAGCTGTGGTTTGTTACTATGGGAATTGTTTTGGAAACCCGCCATCTTCTGTTTCTTTACCACCCCCCTTTCTTTTTATTCCCACCAAGCTAACTCTACATCAAGAGGAATATTTATAACCTTCGTTTTTCTCTTTTTATATATAGGTCTTGAGGACTCCAAAATGACTTAGAATCCCCAAATCTCCAATAAATATGAATGAGTGATTCGGATGCAACTTTGTTTAAAATTATTTTTGAAAAGATTGTGAAAAATGTTTTCCTGCTTCGTTTACATGTTTTCTCTCCCCACACCCCTTAAATACAGAAGACCAGGCATGCCAATGTTCTCCCAGCATTCACTTACCCAAATCTTCCTGTGTTCAAGTAGTATCGAGGTAGGGAGGCGTGGCCAAACCAGTTATCTTTGTAGAGGTTTGTGTGTTACTAAGAGATTAGTACATATCCCCAGCCCCACATCTCTCACATACACACACACACACACACACACACACACACACACACACACACACACACAGAGTCAGTATTGAGGGCTTGCTGGCTTCTGGGGGAAAGATGTTACATTAATGGGTGAAAGAGTCGAGGCGTTCTCCATCTGCGCAATCAGCGCCCTCTAGTGATGTTTTGTAGCGTCACCCCTGAACCTTGTTGGTTGTCCTATACCTCCCAGACACTGGTCTTGCATGCATCGGGAGTGGAGGGGCTTGATCCATCATTTGCACCCCACGTTCCCTACTGTTGTTTTTTCTTCCAAACCACACCAACACAATTGTACTGCTTTTACTCCTGGGAACATTGTTCACAGCATGGGACATGGTTGTTTTTTATAGTAACTCTGTATTTGGTACCCAGTGTCTTATACCTGAAAAAAGTTGAAAGTTTTTTTTCTTTTTATTTAATCCGTCCTTGGTCTTATGGAAGATATAGTTCTCCTTCTCTCCTCAATTTTCTCCCCCTCTAAATTCTCTCCTTTTACTTTGCATTGTGAAGTGGGCATGCTTGTCACAGAAGACAAATGCTCTCTATCTATAGGATTATAACCTCTTAAATAGTTGTGTATAAATAAACTGTAATAACTTCTTTTTTTTTTAATAAAACATTAAAGGTGTATAAAATGTTGTCAGACTCTTTCAGTTTGGGGAACTAGCCCTGTATTTTCCAGAATGGAATATGGGTTCCTTCTGGAATAGCCGTTATCCCCCCCAAAAATTGGGCTCTTGTAACTATAGCAAGCAAAATAAAATCTGAACTAGTTCTAGTGATGTACCTCATTGTGTTTTCACATAGGTCCCCGTTCTTCACGAAAATGGTCTGCTGTGATTGATTTACTGACATTCAGAAGAAGAAAATGTATTTTTTTTAAACTTCATCTGACATCAAATGGCCCATACACACAACTGGATATGGACAATGGTTGCTCAAAGCAGAGTGTTTGTGGGGAAGAATGTTGAACAGGGTTGCTTTGTTTCACTTTGGCGATTCATTGTGGTGAGTTGGAGTACCTCAAAATCGGTTGTTGGGCAGAGAATGTGCAAATTGCCTGGGCAAAAAAAGTCCTGGCAAATGCAACCTGGTGAGATGTGTATTGGTGGACACGTTGATGTTCTGCTGTCCCTTGCCGATTGGGTGTTAAATGGTGCCAGATATCACAAAATTGCTGGAAGTGTAAAATAGGGTGAACTTTTAAAGAAACTGTCAGTGACTCATTAAAACAGGCACATGTTTGTCTCAGGCTGCCAAAAAGAGAGAATCTACTGATTCCAATTTGTGGCAGACTTGCCTTGTGCTATAAAGCACCAATGAGGGTGCTTTACTAATTAACTGAAATTAATTAGTCTTGTCTCAATTGGCCCAATTGGATTGCTGCATCGTTTGTTGTCTAGGACATCTCTGAAAGTGTATAATTTTCCCTCTCCAGTCATCCCACAATACTTCTGGTCACCAAGTCACAAACCCCAAAGAATGGGAGGCAGAGAGTCTTCTTTTCCACATTGTCTATGAAATGCCAGTCCTGACCATCTGTCAGACTTATGTGTACTTTTTGCTTGCCCCTGCCTGGGGGCCCAACATCTCAAATCAGCGATCCAGCCTACGTTCTTTGCTCCAGTCATCCCGCAATGCTCCTGGTCCAAAACCTCAACTGTAATACTGTTCATTACCTCTAGATGGCAGCCTATCACTAGAAGTCTACCGCCTCCAGTACAGCTCTGCCAACAGTTGCCTCAGATTGGCTGGCAGTATTCATTCTGCCAGACAAAAATGCCAAACAGTGTGGTTGCAAAATGTTTTATCAAACAGATGTATTTTTTTGTATTTTTAAATACATATTTTGAGGCATTTTTCTGAAATTATTGATGGGAACGTGGGAATGAGAGAGCGGAGTCTTTGCTAAAAGTGTTGTGGGCCGGATGCCAACCTGTGTTGCGGCAGTACCTCCACACAGGAAGCAGGGCTTTACACCACTGGAACACACTAGGCCACGACAAACAGGCCTTCTATTGGACAAATTCAGGCGGGGCCCGTCCAGTTTTGTTCTATTTTCTTTCCGTTTGGCGAAAGGTTTGGCGAGGGAAATGTTGTTCGTTGGAATGAATACACACCCAGTCAAAGATGAGGTTGAGGTTGATATATCAGGTATAGGACGATGACGATGAGTCAGTCGTCAGGAGTTGACAGGTTTAGTTTTCATTTTAATGGAGTAAATTGTTTCCCTTGTACATGCAGTACTTGTCCTGCTGGTGTCCTCCTAGGGCTGAAGAGACTGCTGAAAATGTAGTTGTCGCAGAACACACAACGCCGCTAGAAACAGCAGGATATTATCACACCAAACTAAATTAAGATGCAATGTAGTGTGTGGGGGCCCTGTCATACAATATGGTTTTGTATCTCTCCTGGCAGAGCATCCCATGACGACATGGCTCGAGTCATTCACATTATCATTATCGAATTTTGTCCAGCCTAGATAACCACAAGCCAGTTGGTGGCCCCTCGTAGATACGAGAGACCTGGATGGGTGTAAGCAACGTGGCAGAAAACCCCCACGGTGGATATAGTTTCAGCCTTATTGCTTTCAGAAATCAGATCCTTTCAGAACGATGGGACCGTTGAACAGTGTCTTGGCGAGGGGCTAAAAGGCTTCGTTCAAATCCGCAATGGTAAAATGTACGCATTGCCTTTATTTACAGTATTCATTCTGTGCCCTCAAGCTTCTAATTCTGAAAGGTGAATCCAAGGGGGTCATTCTGGTTGGAGGAGTATGTTCTTCATACAGCACACAAGACCAGCCTGACCAGGGAAAATGGAGCTACTTGTGGGAGATTGAGAGTGTCTAAGGCGAGTATGAGGAGATGACAAGTCCTATGGCAACTCATAGATGGCCTGGGAAACCACTAAGACATTTTCAATTGGGAATATCTCGGGCACTTGGAACAATTTTGTCAAATAATATTTGAAACATTAACTTAAAACACTCCCTGCGTGTGTCTCCCGGTCATTTGTGCTATCAGTACAATACAATCTTACAGACAATGAATGCGTAATCCTTGTGAAAAGAAAATATTTCTGAATTTTCGGGGAAGGCACCATAGTGTAACAGTCTGGAACTGCCATGATGCTACTCTGAAAAAGCCCAGTGGAGGGCGTGGCTCCGCTCTCCTTTGCGTGCCTTATCAACTCTGTTTTCAATCTCCTTCACCCTAAAACACATCCTCACGTAGCAATCAGTTCCTTCTCCCTATCCTCTTTCACGTGAGCCCAATAATCCAGAGGAGCTGAATTAAAACTTTTAGCGCTGTACGTTGTTTCGTCCTTTTTCTAATGTTGTGTTTGATTATCTGCGCAGTGAGGAGAGAGCACTTAGAACTCACAGGAACCAAATGTGCAAGCGGTGGATCTTGAGAGTGGTTGAGCTCTGTGGCATGTGATCTTTTTCCTGCTTGCCTCCATCGCTTCCGCTTTTTCCTCACTTTCTGTGATCTAACCATCCTTCCCTCACTTTGTCCTTCCCTCACTATCTTTTTCCCTCACTCCCCTCAGCTCTCTCTCTGCCCTTTGGCACAATCCCAAATGGACCCCTAAACCATATGCGCTTGTGGGACATATGAGGGGATTTGACAGGTGTAAGCAATCTGATAAAAGCTCTCACTTGCCCTCTGATGGACTATGTGTAAGACTCACCATATTAGTTTAACCAACCAAATCCTCTCAAAATCTCCAAAGTACATAGGTTTTGGGGTTCAGGGATCCATTTGAGATAGTGCCTTTGTCCATTCTTCTCTCTCTTTCTCTCTCTTGACTACTCTCATTCCCTCCCCCATCTGGCAACTCCGTCTTTCTGTGTGAACATGGCCCCGGTCCTAGCCCACATCCCTAAGCCAGTCCAGGGCTCCCCTGTGACCGAGTCCTGGGTGAAATGTCAGAGATGACGAGTCATTGCCAATAGGCCTGTCCCAAACACAAGCCACCACACGGTACCACAACAGCTATACAGGACGCTGTGGTTGTGGGTTGATTTAATTGTTATAGCCAGAGGTGTCTAATATTTTTCAGAAGGCACATTTAAATGGACAAATTAGCGTGATACTCCTTTGGCCGTCGTCGAAGGTCAACGAGGCATTGTGTTTCAATTTTTCTTTGTTTAAATCCCCCAAAGCACCAGGCCACTAGAAGACCACACACAGTCGCCCCCTCCAGTATCGGAAGGAAGAGGACCGACCTCCACCACACGCCCTGCTGCCTCCTCCCCTGTAGCTGTTCAGGAGGCTGTGGAGGAGACGCAGGCTGCTGTTCCACAGGCCTGACCTCCAGGAGTGCAGAAACCTGAGCTGCTCAATTAAATATTTAGAGCTGCTGCTTTATCCGCAGTGCGTTGTCCAAGCGGGCCGTGCCGCCGCCGCCGCCGGGGCCTGTCTGCATGATGTAATGCCCCCACCTCTGATTGGACGAGGCAGAGGTGCTTGGTCGGGTAACCTGTGGGCTGTGTCTCTGCCGCTTTCACAGACCATCACGGTGCCCCCTCGGCTCTGCAGCGGCTTTCTCTTGGTTCGATTACTGGAAGCTGTTATCGAAAGATGCCGTCATGAGCCGTGGAACCGTTAGCTGAACACTGACAGTTACTTGATAAGTGGGTTCTCACAGTCCTACGGCTTTACTTTGTTTTAGCCCAAGAGCTACACACAGGCATCTTCTGTGATCGCCTGCCGTTTATTTTAACAGAGATTTTATCTCGGTGAGAATACACAGTATGTACATGAAAGCAAAATGAAGAGACGTATCAAACTCAGTAAGCTCAGTGTAATGTTGTTACGTCGTTCCCACTTTATTTGACTATGCAACACAACGTGTCAATGTGAAAGCCTCCACACTTGAATGGAAATGAAATGAATGATTGGATATCGGGAGAAGCTATTTGCATATTGTGATCACATCTCCTGCGATGTTTACGTCTGGGACTGTCTGTGGGTATTGGCTGCATTCAGAACTGCGCAGGGGGTGTGGATTTCCATTTGAGAAGTTCTAAACCAGTTTGACGCATTTGCATTAGAGATACGCAGACTGTCTAATGGTCATCATAATGTAAAAGTACAACTCAGAGGTTTGTACACAAATGATAGAAGTTTACAGTCAAACATATTCCTATCATGGTAGTTTCCTTAGGTCAGAGGTCAATATTTGGAGTTTCCAACTAATTAGTATTTAGAAGGCTGTTCAGATTTCTCCCACCAGAATGTGATAAGTGATCACTTCCCACTAGGCTATGAACGGAGGGTTATTGCGGAATGCTGATAGAAGGGTGTGGATTCCAAATCCTGCTGTTCCAGAATGCCGCAGTGGGATTGCACCACTGTCACAGCTCAGGTCAGTTTAGCATTTTCCCCACTAATGGTAATGGTGTGATCGGTGGCAGGGGAAGCTGATTTTTTAGATCTGCACTTCATACCAGAGCGTTTATGACAGAACTGGAATAGGAAAAGCTTATGAGCCTGCATGCTGATAGTATTTAAGAACGGCGCTGTAAGCAGATTGGAGGAAGACTATTCACTGTTGGCAAATTAAGATGCAGAATTGAACAAGTAAATGGTAAACATTGTCTGCCTCGAATGAAGCAGCCCATCTCCCGCTGTGGGCAATTTAAACATTTACAAATAAAGTCTAGATACATGGTCGCCCTTCAGGGTAATTCTGTAAAAATGAAAGGAGCCAGACCTTTGGTTTGCTTTTAAGCATTTCTTTTTTTAACAGCCTCTGATTCAGAGATGTTCCATGGTAAGTATCTTTTAGGACATGTTTTATTGTGTCAATTTACAGTGGAGATTTTTACATTAAAGATGAAGATGTTTTCTAATCCGGAGAGATTTCCAATTAGAGCATTCATTTTAAAATTGCTAGGTGGACAACCGCACAACCGAGTTGTAGAAGGTACCCAGAAAACCATAACCAATGTAGGGTTTATATAATTTCCGGTTGCACAAACACACAAAGACATAGAAAAAACATGAACTACGATTTAGACCCATTTGTGGATTGCAAGTGATTTTCTTCTTTAGGTTTCCTTCTCAGGAAATCACACAAAAATTATAGTACTGATGAAACTGTACAACACTGCTGTTAACTCTCATCTGAGCGGTCTGGATGTGCTGGTTCCAGGTGGATGAAATGCCATCCTTATGGGTGAATGTAACACCTTCAAAGACTGCAGGGTTAGATGGATGGGGCTGGCAGGCAGCACACTGTCTCAGGTTTCCAGCTCTGTTTCAGGTGCACACCGATCCCACATGTTTATTAATGGATGCCTCCGGATTTAAGTGGCCACACATACAGGTACAAACACATTTGTGAGGAATTTTGGGGACCACAATGACTGCAAAATCATATGATTCCTAATGCTTCACCCTAAAATAAACTCTTAGGTTACAATGGTTTTCACAAGTATAGTAGAGTAAAAGAAAATGACAAGTGTGTGAGTGAAGCAGAATGTGTGCATAAACACACACACACACCAGAACTGAAATAATATCTAAAACGATACTGGTGTTAATAAAGTTCTCGTGCATTGATATCAGGGTTTCCTTCCTGTTTGAAAATTATTGCAGAATCTCATTCTTATTTGGATAATACTCTCTCACGCCCAGTGGTGGCACAGGCTTCTGCAGCAATACTGCATTACTGTAATAAAAATAAATTCCAACTGGTACAATGATTTGAGTCTTGGCAACATCATGACTTAAGTGCTATAGATAGCCTAACACATTATTCTAATGCGTTTCTAAAAAATTGCATTGTGTGTGGCTATATTAATTGATTGAAAGAACAGCCTATCAGACTAATTATTGGATATCATTTCAAACTAATATTTAAATTTATACTACTTAATTTATTTGGTGACATATTTAGTGTATATAAAAAAACCTGTTCCTAAAGATTTAATTGGCTCTCCCCACAGAATAATATGTTTTGTTTTGTTTTAACCCATGTAGAGATTCTCTGATTAAACCCATTTGGGTTCCATGTAAAACAGTATTAAAAGAGAGCTGCATGGAACCCAAAAGGTTTCTACCTGGAATTATCTCAGGGTTTTACCTGGAACCAAAAAATTGGTTTTCAAAGGATTCCCCTACATCCAGCTAAAATAAAAATTTTGGAAAAAGAAATTCTGAGTGTAACCTAAAGCTAATGAATAGACATTAGGTCCATCTTTTCCTTCTGGTTGGTATTTTTCTGAGTCATGGTGTTGGATGGTGTTCTCTCCTTCCCAAAGAGATTAATGTCCCCTAATCCGCTACACAAGGGATTATCAGCACTAGAGTTGCGTGCGAAATCATGCGGAAACATCCAGCAAATGAATTTGTAGTAACACACATATTTCATCCAATGAGCATTGTCTCACATTTGATAAAACATTTTTATTTCAGGTCGAAGTTATCGTGTTTATTTAGGAAAATGACAGTTAATTCCGGTACCTTTATTCGCACAATTATATAGGCATTCCATTGCATCAAGTCTGATATCAGAACCAAGCAAGACACAATGTGTAATATACAAAATATGCAGCAATACCTATCCATTCCAAAGACACTTTATGCACTGATTGTCTCAAATAAGTATGTAGCCATATTGCGCGTGATAGCAGGCCTTGTCGGCTATATACATTTGAACGATAGCTTTTGGAAAACGAATTTAATCCAATTGTAGAAGCCAAAAACAGAATATTATTTTTTTAATCGTTTTGATATTTCTCCCAGTATACAATTTTACATAGGCTATTTACATTCAATGCGATGTATACTGTGAATGCTTACATTACCAGGTGAATTAAGATATGGTTAGTTTTGCTGCCAACATTTCCAGACAACGATATCAAACTGATTTAGAAATAGGTACGCTCATTTATTCATATAAATGCAGATCTTTACTTTTGCATGCTCTCCTTGGATTCAGATGAGTTCAGTCCCACTGGCTCTTGCCCTGAACGTAACTGGCACGTTGGCCTAATTTATTATTCCGGATAATGGTATTAATGAATTCGATCTTGTTACTGGAAGTCTCACAAGAATATGTTGTGCTTCAACACACTGTTGTATTCGGGGTTTTAGGCTGAGTATCTATTAGCATAATTTAGACAAATGCTGATATAAAAAGGATAGGCTACATAAAATTAATTCTAATATGTGATCAAGTATCTCTTCTCCCTCAAGTTGTTGTTGACCCCAATCTGCTCAAGGCATCAACTTCAGATCCCCATTGGTCGCCAAAAAACTACAGTCCACGACCAACAATTCTACATGTTGGATTGCATTATTATTTCAATGGCCATATCGCATAACTTAGACCCCGAACAGGAGACGCAAGGCCACACCACTTGCATTACAATCTGATACCTCTCCTGGCAGGTGGGAGAGTAGGCTCAACCAAAACCGTCATCTGGAAGAGCATGATTAGTATTTAAAATATTAATTGGACTACTCGTCTTCTGCACGCTCCTGGCACACAAATTGAGAGTCAAATTGTCGGGGACGAAACCAAATACGTGACCTGGAGAAGTATAGGCCGCGATCGGGTTCGCCGCTAACTTGAACAATGTGTCACCAAGAATATATTTCACTGTCGCTATTCTCTTTGACATGGGGGTAACCAGATCCGCCATATAGGTCTACTGATGCCATTTGTGTCCCTTCAAAATATTAGGTCGTTTTTTTCCCAGCGTGGTATCTCTTCAATTATCAACAGCAGGTAAATGGCCTCTGGTTTACTCTCGGAGAGGAGTATGGGTAGTTTTCGCCTGCATATATATTACACATCCAAAGCGTAAGAATGCCATTCCTAGTTAACTCTAGTAGAGGGACTTTGGCCTAGTTGTGAGGCTATCAGCAGCGTAAAAGCGCAAAGCCTGTCGGTGGGTTTACTGGTTTTTGCGTTATGGACGACTTGAGTGACGTCTTCGCGGTAGAGTTGGCTGCCAACTGCGTGGACTCCTGCTGGTCATGGTCCTCACTTCTCAGGTTGTATAACATCGTGATTATACTGACATGATACTGTAGCAATCAACTATTTTTCGCCAACACTTAAAGTGAGCCTACTACAGGCCTACATACATACAACATGGGACTTCATGATTTATTTATCTAAACTGTAAATCCACAATACAAATATTGGTCGACAGATATTATGCTGGTCTCTTATTTTCTGCCTAGGCCTTGAAAGGATGCAGTGGTGAGAGAGCTATAACGCATTGTGACACAGCCTCTTCATATGAAATGCAGCTTTTTAGTTCTTCTTGATAATTACTGGCCATCTGGACGCGGTCATTTGATCCTTCAATTCAACACAAGAACTGCAGGCTCAACAGAATGCCGACCGACTAAACCTAATCCTGGAGTGGGGGCTGGGAAGATGCAGCAATTGTCTCTGTATGGCTTAATATCTGAACATGTCTGAAAATGTAGCATATATGTTTTAGATCTAGCGTTCTGTTATCGAAGATTATATTAAATTACTATGCATACTTGCATTACCGAATACTGTGAGTAGCTAAAGAGTTGTACAACAACTCCCTAGATGTTCATTTTGTATATTTATTAAACCATTTATGTAGATTCGGGGTAAAACAAATGAAATAGGCTGCTTGGAATGCAATACCAACTGGGTGGGCTATATGTCTATATCCATAGTAATATATATTATAATTAGTAGAAGTGATATAAAAAAAAAAACTATGTCGAAATGTGTTTTCATGTATGTAAGGGTAGGCCGTCGATCCATTAAAGGGGGCCTGTCCATAATTAGGTTGAACCGCCCCACCCCCACCCCTCACCTTTCCATCAGACATTGCCTCTTTTTGTTTGCTGGGCAGCACAGGTAAACACCTGTCTCACTTAATTCAGACTGCTACCAAAACTGTTTTGCATTACCTTAAAACCCGTTGCAAAAATTACTGAGGTTACTATTGTGTAGCCTATAGGTTAAATACGTTTAACATAAATCATATTTTATCATTGTCCTCCATAAAAAATGGATGACCTACAGCAGGTTCTTTTATAAATTCACGAGATATTTTTCTCGGAATTTGTAACAGGCAGGCCTAAAGAATTCCACCGAGTTTCTGTAGGAATATAAAAGAGAGGTATAAATATGCATTAAAATGGAATGTATTATTATTTCTAATGGTTCAAATCCTGTATGAATCTCCAATGTAGTAGATAAAGGATCTTAGTTAAATCGAGCAATAGCCTAAAGAGGGGGCTGGACCAAATAATTCACCATGAAATCGTTTAATCCGAGGAACAACCAATCCTCATCTGCTCAGACTGCAGACCCACGAGCCAAAATCGAAGCACTTTTAAGGTTGCCTTGCCTCCCTCGAGCTCCACCTTAAAAGGAAGAAAAAAAGTACTTGTGTCTGACTTCGCAAAATACGAGGGACAGGGGCGGGTTTGGATTATTCCTTTGGTACGAGGGTAAGATGCTTACAAACTAATTATCTTTTCCATTGGCAAATCCTCGCTCTCGCAGCCCAAACAAGGAGAGCCGCATGTGGGCAGAAGAGCCTTTACTACACGCAGGATAGACGACGGAAACCGACGGTAACTACAGGAGACGCTCACCTGGAGTCGACAAAGCGCCACGGATAGAGACTCTCTAGCAGGTAAAATGAAGGGTGGGAAAGAAAGGGAATCGGAATGGGGGAATGGGGTTGGAATTGACATTTGATACTCAGGAAGTTAACGACGCCGCTTGAATTTCTTTGTTTCATTGTGATTCTACAGTTTTGCTGAAGCCTAGAGAGCTTCACACTACTTTTTTTCTTGAAATAACGAACGAAAATAGTTTTTGTTTTTTTAAAGAGAAGGCTAGTCGAATTATGATTTCAATGTGTTCCATTCAGGCTTCGTTTTATTTTTAGCTTATTATATTTAGCACTCTAATTGTTAATTATTGCGTTCCGTTTTTTAATACTTTTATACAATAAGGTTGTTACTTTGAAAGTCAAATTTCTCATCGAAATGTCGTCGCTCGTGGGGAACAGGTAGGCTAACTTATTTGACAATAGTTCTATTCATTCGATTTGCTAGACTATGATTAATCAAAAACGTTATTTAAACTACTGTATTTTCTTGTTAAATGTTTTTTGTTAACAACACAGCATTTCCCTAATTCGTTAGTTTACAGTAATATAGAACAACCATTAATTAGCCCATTGACTAGACTGTAAAACAAACGCAGTAAAATGTAGGCTAAAACACAGTATATAAAGAAACAGTATCAGCTAAGATTACATTTTGAAAGCAGTGAAACATTTAGAACAATATTGTAGGTATTCTTAAAGCAATTGAGGCCGCTCACTAAGATGCTTCATTGCTGCCTTCAGTTGCAATCGGACGGACGTTTTAATCCTACAATAATCTTCGTCAGGTCATCCTTGCGGAATGGAAACCATACAAGTGTGTAAACGAAGTTAGGCTACGTAGTGGAGCATGTGGGCTGTTAATTTTACAGAATTCTGTTCTGTTTTGCACCCCGTGAAGCTTTAAGCACACAAGTGATTATTTGCGCTATTTTGCAGTATTGTTCTTAATGGCTTCTCCCGCCACAAGCCAGTGCTGAAATTACAACAGGTGTAGGCTAATTAGTGTATTTTGAGCTACTACATTTGTAGTTTTCACGTTTTGAATTGAGAATCATATGGACGTTCACTGGTCAACTAGGCCTCTGTCTACGTCTATTTAACGTAGCTGAGCTGTAGTGTAGATTATTTCAGGAATTGTTTTTAGAAAAATTTGCTTAGGCTATTTAAAAAACGAAATCCCCCATTCAGCCCATGCTACACCATAATGAATCTTGAATTAAATTACCACTTGTATTTTACTTATATATATATATATATATGGGCCCTATAATCCTGCAGATTTCTATACGCCATTAATTCACATTTCATTTCCAATACTTAATCTTGTTTTTATTACTCTTTTAAAGTGATTTGGCAACCCTGTGGTGCCCTCGGACAGAGACTTTGACAACATCGCACTAAATCTCTCCTAAAATAACCAAAGTTGGAGGACTTGTAGACTCCATAATCAGACAAATGCGATTATCGGAAGGGGCTTTGCAAAAGTCATTGGGGTTACATTTACGATGAGGACACCAGAATACACCGTGACTGAAACACGCACGCAAGACAGGGCTCCTTTAGAAATGCCAATGAGCAGCGTCATTTCTGTACAGTTAGGATATTTTGACTAAATCAAAGATAAGGCTTCATAAAGCATTTGGATCGGCTTACAGTTTATTTTTGAAGTACGCAATAATTTTCCTGTTAAATTGAGCTGGACAACAACTATTTCATTTGAAAATGTAAGTATATTCAGTCGTAAAAAGAGCTCTATTTTGAATCTTGTTGAAATGGAATAAAACGTAAAACCAGACCTGATTGTAATTGGCTGCCTGTGTGAAGATATGAACTATGTCCTTGAGAAAGGCAGTGATAATGTCATTTGAACGAGAACACACAAAGTAATGTTCTTCAACTTAACTAGTAAAATGATAAAACGATTATGTACTTCATGTGAATGTCTGCAATATCATAGATCATTTCCTTTCAAATCATAATTACATTAAGTGTTATGCATTTTAGGTACATACTGACAGTTGTAGACTGAAAGGTCCTCAAAAATGTATAATGGTTGATTTACACCAGTTGTAAATGTATCCTAAACTATTTAGACCATAGACTTACTACACGTACTACTACTAAGCGTTCTCTGTCTAAAAATCATTCAAATCATTCACATTTATTTATAAAGCCCTTTTTACATTAGCAGTTGTCACAGAGTGCTTGTACAAAATCCAAAAAGGCTTTTGTAACACAAAATAAATCCTATATATTTTTGTGTACCGAACATTAGAATGAATGGCTATTGATGAATATGCTGTCATTGGGCTGTGTTAACCTTGATGTACAGTTGTAGCCAATATCTGTAGATTTTTTTTTTTTTAGATGTAATCAGGTGGGGAAAAAAAGACCAATCTGACTGGATGCAGAGCTTTTTCAACTTCGGTATTTTAGTGCTATTGATTTCTCCAGGAAATGGCAACAGGAGTCCTGCTCGGGGAGCCATTTGGGCGTCTGACAAATCACTTAGAACCGGGGATGAGAGCTGGAATCAATGTGGGCTCTGCTCCACTGCAAGGTGCAGGGTGAGTGAGCTAATGGCTGAGTGTGGCCCATTGGGGTGGGGCAGCCTGGGGCCGACAGAGTGGAGCAGGCCGGGCCAATGTGGAAGAGGGCACATCACACTCATAGACAGATGGTAGGGTAATAATCTGCAAAGGAGACTGAGACAACTGATACGACCCATAAGAAAGATTTAGTTAGTGACCTACAGAGGAATATGTTTGTTGGATGGGGGTCGTTTTATGCGCGTTCGCTGTCAGAGGACACTGCAGTTATGATGTCACACTGCGGCACTTGCCCCTAGTGTGAAGGAAAGTTGGCCGCCATTTTCTGTGTCGAACGGGATAGCTGAGGAAACGTGAACGTGAGACCCTTTGCCTGGCTGTCAACACACACAATGATTGTCTCTGTTGTGTACATAGAGCTCTGTAGAGCTTGATGGCTGACCGACCAAAGGACTATGCTCTTCCATGTCCATTCATGCTAATATTATACTGGAGTTTTTCTTTCTTTACGGACACAAATGGTGGCACTTAATAGTAAACTTCTGCAATGTGTCTGTTTTATTTATACTAACAAAACATTAGGGGGCTATTCAGAAAATAGGGCCTCTTTTGCACAATGTAGGATGGCGGTCAATGCAGGGAGTACTTCTGTATTCTGGATCTTTCCACTTCAGGGATGGGTCTCCAGTGTAAAAGATACCGCTGCAAAACAACCTTGACGAGAACTGATGCAGTTATGAAGGACATAATAGGTCCCTTGGATGTCATCCAAAATATACGCCCCCTTTTTATATCCGTGAAGATTAAATGATTGAAATGTTTCAGCCTGCTAGGCAGGACGTTCTGTTCCTAGCCCTTCATGGAATGCCAATCGCCTTTCCTGTCAGTGTAACACGGGTTATCTGTCCAGTTTATTGCCAATTTCTCTGATGGAAGACTTCAAGGAACAGGGACAGTCTTAAAGACATTACCTAGCAACCATTAGCCCCCAATACCATTGCTATCACCACCAGGGTCATCCAGGTTTATCAGGGCCTGATAGTCTGTCCTTGTTGCAGTCCATTTTCTTATGTTTGGTGTTTAGTACATGGAGACCCACCTTATACCTGTAGTTAATGGTTAGGCCTAGATGTTGGCAGCTTCTAAGAGTTAATTTAAATGTATTTTATTTTTCTCAGTGGAAAATGCAGATGGTAATTATCTAGATTGGGATTGAATACTTCGCGTTACTTCAGAGTGCACCCTATGGAAATTGAGAATAATTGTGTGAGAGGAGGATTTACTTTTTTCACTTGTAGGTGTTCAGATATTGCTTGACAGGGGTGTAAATAAAGCGAATGTTGTTTTGTGTTCCTGTATCCTTCAGCTGTGTGCTGGGAACTTTAAACATCAGCGCATTAGAACTGCATTATTTTGCCACTTTAAACTATTATGACCTCAAAACCAATCCCAGATATGTAATACAGACAGGTAAATGGTTTAACTGCAGTTTACAAAATTCCCAAGATGTCTAGCTTTGGGCCAAGGACAATTTTGGTATATTTTTGAAAACGTTGGAATTATCTAGTAGTCCTCATTACATCTTTCAGTAATGGTTTAAAAAATATTTTTAGTTACAGATTCCTAGGACATGCAAAGCTGTCTTTTAGAACATTGAACTTAAGTTCATGAAGCAGTAGCATCTTGGAAAGGATGAGATCTGTTAAAAATGACTTACTGGAAAAACAGTAACTGCTATAAATGCCTTATTAGATATTCAGCTCCTTTACGAGAAGCAGTGAGATCTATGTTGTTTATCTGTCCTATTACACATTTGCCTCCCGTTGCCGAGCTACATGTAGTGAAGAAATTGCCAATATTACACAGCCTTTCCCAGAATTCCGAAGATGGCAGCTCAGGGTTGATTAGCGGGGGGCATGGGGGGGGGGGGGGCAGGCCGTCTGCTATCTGAAGACGTGGACTCACGGTCAGTCAGTCTCACATCTACAACGTACATGACACATTGAACATTTTACTCCAACGGCTGCAGCGCTTTTCGGACTAATCTGCGTCATTCCATTCAGGAGGGAAAACATTGAGTGTTGGAGTGCTACGACCCTTCTCAAACTCTGCTTGTGCCTCTTTGTACTGTCTGCTTGCGCCTGTCTCCATTCATCCCTTCTCCCGTTTTCTCTCAATCTCTCTCCAGGCAGTCTCCTTTTTCCCTCTCTCCCTCAACGGTGGTCTCTAGTTTCCTGTGGAGGTGGGCTTTGCGGTGCTGACTGGCTAGCTGTCTGGCTGGTAGATTGGCTGTCTGGCTGGTTGTCTTATATGGTGTTGGGGGTGATTATGACTCCTGTTCTGTGTATGGCACTGGTAGAATTCACTGTGAAAGCACACTATCAGTGAATTACCATAGGGCCATAAACAGAGTAGAGAAAGAACCGCAGGATGACGCCCGTCCGTTTCCAGAGGCTGGAACTAGCTAAACTGTCCCGTCCGTTTCCAGAGCCTGGAGCTAGCTAAACTGTCCCGTCCATTTGCAGAGCCTGGAGCTAGCTAAACTGTTCCGTCTCCTGCTTGGGGAGGGGTGGTTGTGGTGTTTCTGGTTGGTTGCATGAGTACTGCTACGGTGCTTCGATCTGGTACCTTTGGTCTTTTGGGATTTCCATGGGTCAATCAAACTTAGGGGTGTTCCTCATATAAACCGCGTCGACACGCCTAGTGACGTCTCGGCCCCCACTTTTCTTCTTTGCCCATTTTGGCACTAGCACATTTTTGCTTCTGTATATATGCTTTGAGCAATTATGTGTAGTGCCAATATAGGACAAGATAGATATACACCATTTTTGGGAATTCAACCTTCACTGTGTGCTGATGCTACCATGTCTCCTGCACTGACAGTTGTAGGGCGTTGACTTGATTGATCCTCCGTCTTCTAGCTCTGCTGTCCTGCGTAGGTCACTTTCTATTCTCAGAACAATGTAATCTGAGCCTCATTATCTGAACAGAAAACTCAGTAGAAAAGTGGACCACTTTTCAGAGGTGTTCTGATGACTGCTACTCTTTTGGAGCCTTGTGTGCAATTTCCTCTGAAACTGTCTTTTAGCCTTGACAAGGATGATAATGAGAGTCCAGGGTGTTTATTGCCTGAATATGCCTCAAATACATTTCCCCTCATTTATAATTGAGCTTTTCAGCAGACATGGGCGTATTGAAATGTATGTACTTTCATAAATTCAATGTTCCCCCTGCAATTGTGAATTTAGAGCCAATCTGAAATCATCTACAGTGCATGTCCATCTGAGGTATCGACTTGCTTTCCGTAACGACGGGCCTGGGACAGCCAGGCAGCTCTGTGGCGGTGTTTGGCAATGGTAGAACTCACACTGGTGAAGTAGCTGGATCCGGTGGTTCTAGACTTGCCAACTACTGCTCTGGAGCTTCTGCTCGACCCATGAGGAGTCGACAGCGTCTCGCTCCCCGCGTCTTCAGTGTGTCCTCGACATTTCTTCCGATGAAGGGTGCGTCTTGGTGGCTCGGCGAGGGGAGAGCCCGAGTGAGTGGCTGTTGGTAGTGAAGGGTGGGTGAGACTTTATATTCCTCCCCTCCACATCCCAGCCTCAAAACTCCATTAAATCAACCATGCAGGCGACGGTGTCAGGAAGAGAGGGCCCGCACTCAGCAGGAGCATCAGTCAGCATATTGTCTTCCGAGGTTGACTCACCTGCGGAGGCCTTTTGTGTATTGTTGTTAGTAAATAAAAATAGCTTTTGAATAGTGTTGTTTTTCCTTTTAACGCGAAGAGCCAATTCTGGTAATTAGTCATTTTCCTTCCTCACTAACCTGGTCCCATATCTGTTGGTGCTGTCTTCACTTCCACTAAAACCCTTGTGATGTACGTTTTTGCCACAAGAGGGGAAGACGGCAAAAACACATCCAGTACCAGACCGGCTCAGAGTGGACCAGGTTGAATGCGGTTCCCAACTCTCTATAGACTCTGTTTGTGTTGCCCCTGGCCTGCCAACAGGGGGCCCCCATCCCTCCCTGATGTACCAGGCATAATGGCCAAGTCTGTGGTGTCCCGTTACCGAACTCTTTCAATGAGACTCTTTTTCCCTCCCTTTCCAACCAGCTTTGAAGAAGGTGGAGAGTGGGAGTGTTTTTTTTCTGAGAGAATGATTTTGGTTATTAGAGAAGCCCGTGGCCAAAAAAAGATCTGCTGCTGTGCTCAGTGGGATCTGGGTCGGGGGGGGGGGATTAACACCTGCTGTTTTTGCATGAATCTATGGTACTGAATACACTTTAGTGTCGGTTAGTGTGATTTGTATTGTCACTCATTTGGCCTCAGGGTGTTTGTTCTGTGTGTACTCTTGTCATTGAACCTGCACTGAGACGGCCATTAAAACAGAACAGAAGTCTGCCGCGGATAGAAGCCCGGTGAGTGTTCGGTGCAACCTGTTCTCAGCTTGACAAATAAGATTCAGATTTCTTGTTCCATATTGCTACACGTGACACACATTTAATAATGTACATAATGTGTGGTTCCGTGACCTGCCCAATCCTGGCTTTGTAAAGTAAACACACCTGTTGACATTGTAGATTTTACATTGTATATTTCCTATACAGCACATCATCGTCTCTGTCGTGCAAATAATAAACATATTCAAAAGACTGGCCCGTTGTCTCAGACCTGTAACAATCTTCTGTGCAGCGCTACAGTGCATTGTGGGATAGCGCTCTTTTTAATGCAGGGGTCTTGTCTAGATTGGCTGCAACTCTCAGGTTACACTGCATTTTTTTTGGCCCGCCCCCAGCTCCTTTGGCCTTTCTCTCTCTCTCATGACGAGTCGTGGTGAGTGCTGATCAGGGTCGGGAGATTGGGCTGAGGGCCGAGCCAGCCGTGCCCATACTCCCATAATGCACACGGGGCACATTAGTGAAATTAGATTAGGAGCCGTCGTTCCTAAGCCGGTGTCTGCCTGGGCCGGATGGAACTGAACAGGGGAGGTGTGAGTTAGTGTTGCTGGGAAGGTGCGGAGGTGATTTTTGTTGTGCGTGAAAGGAGACTGGAAGCTGCATCCTCAGCGCATGCTGAATCCCTATCAGTAACTTTGGGTGATGTGAACAGGTTATGTAGGAGGTTTGGTGAAATGTATAATAAACCAAATAAAGGGTTGTATAGCATGTGAAACTAAATGTACCTAGACATTTACATATTGAATTAAGTCTAATAGGAAATGGGTAGGCTACTGTATGTATGTACTCCATTTGAGTTCTGAACAATGTGATATAACGGCTATGTTTGTATTGGATGGTTAAACTATTGTATGTATTTGCTGTGCTTTAACTTTTTGGATAATGATTAATGAACAATTTATGTTCAGAATTAGAAGAACATGGAGTATCATTTAGTGCCTTGTTTTTCATATTTTAATAATCTTTGTTAAAAAAATAATCAAGGCCTTTAAACAGTAGGAAATGTAAAAAGGATGTAATGTTTTTGATGATTGACATCCAGTTGTATTTTATAAATGTTGTGAAATCTGCTATCTTTTGAAAATATGTATTTGACTGTCCACGGTAATAAAATATTTGTGTAAAGAATCCTTGAAGTATCAAAGTTAAAAAGCACTATGAGAAAAATAAAGTACAACAATACATTTACCCACAATTCAGACTGTTCCCCTGGTGTGTGTGTGTGTCTGTGTGTGTTGCGCAGTCTCGTTAAGCCCCTCCCCCTCTCAGTAGCAGGCCCCATCTCCTGGTCCTGGGATAAGGGAGCAGAGATTATCCCCTGTGCTGGAGCGAGTGGGGGCGAGAGCTGATGCCGAGGCAGTGATGGTTCGTGGGTGTTTGGGTGGGGGTGTGTGTCCGGGATGCGCGTATTAAGAAACGATTAGTGGAGATTAAAGGCCTGCTCCAGAGTCTGCACGACTCCGGGCAACAGGAACAAAACCACCCGTGGAGCTGGGGCGCTAAGACCCAGCCAGAACCATGTTGCTCGGTCAGAGAGAATCAATATCAATCCTCCTCTGAGAGTGTACTACTGAAGACCAACATGCAGGACCACTCCCGTAAGCTCCTGTCAGAACCCACTCACGCATATTCAGTGTCAAATCAATTCTCTTGTATGTTTTTATGGCTCAATAAAGGGCAGCCATGATGTCACGTATGAAAATGATATGCTATTGATATTTCCAGATTTGATAAAAATAGTTGTTTTCCTTGGACAGAGGTCAGACCTGAAAAAAGATGTGTTCAATTGGAACCAGAAGGAAAAGGACCTGAATCTGAATATAGATCCCCAGAACAAGACCTTGGTTTTGGTGGGCGGTGGGTACATGCAGCAGTGTGGATTACAGGGTGCTGGGGGAGGGTCTACCTGCCCTTCAGGCTTTACAGGCCAGGGCCCACGAGACACCGCAGAGTATGGCTGAGCCCTCAGACAGACATCGGCATGGGTCCCAGGGCAGCCAGCATTAGCTGATTAACACCAGAGTATGGCTGAGCCTGCCTTCATCAGACACTGGAGACGGCACCCTAGATGGAAATATGGCCAGGTGCATCGGTTACCACGGTTACGGATATACGCATGTCAGGAGTTATAGCTGTACATACACTATGTCAGGTGTTATAGATGAATGTGTCAGGTTATACATTACTGGTAGTGGTGGCCTACTTTATGTAAATGTCTGTCACATGGAACTAATCCAGAACTAATACTGAGAGAACTGCACCATTAGAAATAGCTTTGCAAATGGACTAATAAATCATTTTCAAAAATTGTTGCTTTAGTTCCCTGTATCGTTAGAGAGAATGAGGGAACAAAAGGGAGCTGTTTCCCAGAAAGCGTGCTAATAAGGTTATTTTAATCTGGTTCTACAGGGTGATGCTGTAGTGACACTCTTACCATCCCCATGGCCAGCTGCCATGTCAGCCCACTAAACCCCAGCAAACAAACACACACACCTGATTATGACACCCTCGGAAATGTCTCCTTAAAATGTCTCAAACACCCAGCATGGAGTAGACAGGACAACAGGGAATGATGGGAGGAGACTGTGTGGGGAGGACAGGACAGCAGGGAATGATGGGGAGACAGTGTGGGGAGGACAGGACAGCAGGGAATGATGGGAGGAGACTGTGTGGGGAGGACAGGACAGCAGGGAATGATGGGGAGACTGTGTGGGGAGGACAGGACCGCAGGGAATGATGGGGAGACAGTGTGGGGATGACAGGACAGCAGGGAATGATAGGAGGAGACTGTGTGGTGAGGACAGGACAGCAGGGAATGATGGGGAGACAGTGTGGTGAGGACAGGACAGCAGGGAATGATGGGGAGACAGTGTGGGGAGGACAGGACCGCAGGGAATGATGGGGAGACGGTGTGTCTTTCCATCCATGCAATTGTAACCTGCTTCCTCTGCTGTAATCTGGGAGATAGAGTGGGATGTGCATTGACGCCTGATGGATTAGGACTCAAACCAACGTCTCTCTCTTCCCCAATCAGCAACAGAAGGGCCCAGCTAGCAAATCCCAGGGTTTAACCAGAGGGAGGGCACACTGCAATACAGCTTATGATGTAACCAGGCCCTGTCCGTCACGACATGCTCTGGGTGGGTGTGTGAGTCTGTGTTGGGGAAGGATGGGGAGAAGAGGGCGTAGAGGTCGTCGAGTTCTCGTAGGGGTACTCTCTTTCAGTTTGACATAAACCATGTAGAAATAGGCAGAGCCAGACTGGTGTGGATGCGTTTCCAAAAAACGGGTGGTGTGGTGTGCGGGTGACACATTGCTTTTGGAAAGGATTTCCGAGTTCCAAGGAGGACACGGGCCAGTTGGATCGGTGCACAGTAGACAATTTATTAGGAGTTTAATGCAGGCTTGGTGTCAATCTGGCTCCTTTCTGACAAATGAATTCACATTTCTGACACCTTCATTTCCCCACATTACTCTTTACAACAGACAGAGGATCCTGAAGGGAGCTGAGTTTACACAGAACTCAAATGTATTCCAAACAGATAAAAAAAAAAAAAAGCTCTGTAGTATCCAGTACTGCACCCTCCCCCGCCCCCCCCCCCCCCAATTTATAAAATGATTAAGAACCCTGTTCCTACAACTGACATAAAAAGGAGCATCTTTGTGGAAAAAAAAAATACTCAAAGGGAGGGATGTTACTCACTGAGATGACAATGGTGTTACTTCACTTTCTGGAGTCAAAATGGTCGCAGAGCCGGGAGGTCAAATGTCCAGGACAAAAGAAACAGTACCAACATATCCTGAGTCTTTACAAATCCCAGCATGTGGACTACAGTACAATAGGACAGGGAATACACCACACAGAAGGGACTCATATTTCAAAAAAACATGTCATTGGGGTGATGGTAGATTAAGGTGTCTTACAGTGGACATTTGAGATTGGGAAGCTTTATTGACATTCCTGGTCCAACAGGAACATTGAGTAATAGGGGAGATGGAATTTGTGGAACTGTTCCTGGGTTGTGAAATCTGAGTGCATATGAAATCTATGACCACAGGGCAGGGATTGTTATCTGTGAATATGGCACTGATTTGGTAACCGCATTTTATCAAGAAAACATAAAACACTTTAAACATGAACACTCGAGCAGTAACCTAATCCGTAAACTTAAATAATGGGACGGTGATAGAGATGGTGGTGGCTTACCCCTTGGCTTTTTGGTTAATCTTCTCTAAAAGGTGTAAAGAAATAAATAAGAAATACTCTCTAACCCTTGTTACACAATTTTCAACATCACAAAGAAAAAAGCAAAAAAAAAAAATATAGAAGCTAATAAAAAAACATCTTCTACCATATATACATAGTGAACACAATTCATTGATAAATCCATCGCTTTTTATTATCCTGCTAATAATGTACATTAAAAATATTTTTACATTGTACAGAGCGCGGTGTGTGGAGATGGACTAGCTCACTCCAGCTGTACACACCTACAGAGGGGAGAGGGTAGGGTCACTGCTCCAAGGTCACGACCTCCACCGCCTGCCCATCCAGTGTGACCGTGTTGTCGATGCGCGTAGTCACCGGAGCCATGGCCACCTGGACCGGCCGGTTCCCCTGGGCCAGGCTGGTCACCACGGTCTGGTACATGCTGACCGGTATCTGCACCAGGCCTGGAGAGACAGACGGGACAAACACCGGCTTAGACACACCTGCTGCATGTCCCTTCACCTGGTTCAACTCAAAACCCCGTGACACAGGTCATCCTCAGGTGAGCCAAATTCCCATGTGTGTGTAACCACATGGACAGGCTTGGAGCAGGTACACAGCTTCAGGTTCCCGTGTCCACATTACCAAAAAACAAACAGGATCCACATACACACAGACACACATTCGTAAAGAATGCATGTCAGCGTCTCCCCCCTCAGACGCAACACTGACAGGGTCTCAGCAGGGACAGCTCCCTGTCGGATCGCTAGGTGTTTCACATGACCCTATCAACAAACTATATGGTGAATGATAGCCACGTGAATTGTAATTGTTTGGAACAGCGTTTGAGTAATTTGCCAGACCCAGTAAAGACGTCCTCCTCTAATGATCCTTAATGAAAGTGTGCTACCCTGATGTCCCTTTTGAAGTGAAAGACTAACTCCCCCAAAACAAGGAAACAATTATTTTGTCCTTTGCCATATTCTACTTTAACTTGACATGCAGAGGAGTTTTCGAGGGGACTGGTAAAACAACGCATGTTCTGCTGTGAAGTGCCATCGGCCCATGTGGGTCTTTCGTCGGGGAGGGGGGTTTCAAACTGTTTGTCGGCCATTTTAGGCAGCCATTTTAGTGAGCGGCTGCACTGCAGAACAATGGTCCAATTGAGCCTGCTGCCTCCTCTCCACCCTGCCCAGCTGTGTCTGCCTGGATTACTGCTGCGGTCACGTGGGTCTTGGGCCAGGCCCACAAGCTGTCACCGTATCTCAGACTAGGGGAAGAAGGTCAAAGCCCGGGACGCCGGGGGGCGCATGCGTGTGGAATCCCGCTACAATTCAGCGACACACTGGTGTCGGAACAGCTATCGCGGGTATATTGGAAATAACACATGGATCCGCTGCAAAAGATGTTTATCATATTTAGGGCTGGCAGAGTCTAGTGGCCGGACAGTAATGGTGAGAAATATGTCGTCGTGCCCTTAAATAAGGCTCTTAACCCTAATTGCTCATGTAGGTCGGGATTGAAATCTGAGAAGATCTTAGTGTACTTTATTTTCAAAATGTATGACAAAATGTCTACAAACATAATAGCCCAGCATTTTCTGTAAAATGACAAAATGTAATACAGAGTAAATCACATTTTGTTGAATTGAATGCACAGTTTATGATCAACTTGCATGAACAATAAAGGTCCCCCCTGTGGTCGTTTAATCACCCCCCATGGCCCGAATCAGTGAACTCAAGTTGTGTGTTGATTCAGCTAATTGCGCTGGCTATGAGGATTGTGTAGTAGCAGGGCTTACAATACAGCAGGGAGCTCAGTTTGGCAGGGAGTGAAAGACAGACAGAGAAAGTCAGAGAGAGGGAGAGAAGATGAGAGCTTGTGAGAGGACACGAGAGAGAGGACGAGACAGCCTGCTGGTTAGAGTCAAGTACCAGACCAAGCTGCTCACACTTCACTTCCTGTGACATTGAAGGCAGCATGTACCAGGGACCAGCCAATCGCAAAGGGAGTGGGGGGGTGGGGGCTGCACTTCAAACATGCTCCCCTCCACTCCCCCCATTACAATGATTAGCTGAACGCCAATAAAGCTCAGGAGTAGCAATGGGTCTGACAGCTGAGTGGTCGCCGGCTGCTGGCTAACAAGTGGGACCGTGGCCAAAGGGCACTACTTCCACACAGTGCACTACTCTGGGCCAGGGCCGGTAGGGCTCTGGGGACACCTAGCGCAGGATGTTTGGAAATAGGGTGCCATTTGGGACACAGCGTTACCTGCAGTTGCCACAAAACGGGAAAATGGTGAAAAGACAAGCCTTCAGAGCCTAGGGTTCACGGTTTTGCTTTCCCCCTGTCTGTTCACAAGAGCATGCAACAAACCTAGCCCAAAAGAGGAAAACCATTATTCCACTGAAGCTCAGTCATGCTCAGTCACGGGCCCACAGCAGACTAGTGTAGTGACTACAGACATGGTCACAGTGAAGGGGACCAGAAGGGGTTCTGAAGCCCAGCTCTTTAAATGTAGTTGTAATGCTTGCTAATCAGCTTTAATGTTTAAATAAATGCCTCACTCCTATCCTAGTGTCCATTGTACTAATGCAGCCTTTAGGAAATGGGAAGGAGTAAAGAAGGGGACTGTGTGTGTGTGTGTGAGAGAGAGAGAGGGGAGGGGGTGGGGTTGCAGACCGGTGTGTGAGCCGGTTGCTGTCCGGTCCCAGAGCGCTGACAGCTGGCTCCGTGATTATACTATGGACTGATAATGGAGTTGATCAAAGCCTCTTTAGCAGGAGCTCCTCAAGAGACATGACCAATGCCCCCAGGCCGGGGGGGGGGGGGGGGGGGGGGGGGGGGGGGGGGGGGACGTGCGTGCGTGAGTGTGTGTGTGTGTGTACGCCCGCTCATGCACCCGAGAGCCCCACGGTACTAGGAGAGTTCACCATTCTGTTCATCCATGTCTTTTGGACTCCGCTGCAGAATATTCCTACTATAAATTCACATTGGTATTTATGTAACTGTTACCACTGACAGTGTTGTTCTCTATGGCTGATAAAAGAGGGATTCTTTTTCTATAATGCATTTATTTATACCATTTACATCTCTATGACAGCATGACTTCAGCATGAACACAAGGGAACCTCCATCCCTCAACCTCACTCCCACCCTCTTCAAGCCCTCCCTCAACCTCTGGGGCATGTGTCTGGTGTCTCCCCATCACTTCCCCGTCACCCTGTTTGCAAGGACTCTTCTGGTGAGTCATTAACCCCCTCACACGCTCACACGCTCACACACACACACACTGCATCAGCATAGGGTGCATCCGAATACAGGAGCTCCCCGTCTGTCCTGTGCTGTGTCATCTCCCCTTACACTCACTCGTCCTGGGTCCCACACATCCCAGTCCTCATTTAATGGACCAGTTGTTACTGTTTTGTGGGGTGTCCAATCAAAACAACGCACCCTTTGAGCAGTGAGTAAAACAGTTACAAATTTCATTAAGTAGATAATCCTCAACAAAATCGATGGTGTAAACCTTATGTCTTGATCAAAATCCTTTCAAAGGTTTTTAGACATTTGCCTTTGCAGGTTAGGCATACTTAGGGTGACTCGCAGTCCAGAGGTGAGAGAATGGAGAAATGGTTGAAAACTGAATGGAAGTGTAGCCACAGACCGACCTGGTGTTTTCAGATTTTCATTTTTATTACAACGTTCTGTTAAAGGCTATGTGCTTATTGTTGGATATAACAGGTCGCAAAATCAAAACACCTCATTCTCACAAAATGTTTTAGATAAGTCAATTAATATATGTGAGAGACACCCCAGTAAACAAATCATATTGGTCAACCAAAATGTAAAATGCACATTGAAACTTCCCACCATTTTAAAATACCTCCTTTGGCCTACCGAGCTTTAGTAATTTGCATGGCAAATGCCCTTCCAGACAATTTGAATAATTTAAATATGAAAGGAGCTTTTGACTTGTGCTGAATGAAATGACTTCATACAAATCTAGGGTCAACCGTGTATAGCAACTGCCAACCAACGACACTGGGGAAATCTGTGGCCTCAAACACACATGCACAAGGAACAAGGTTTATCCTAGCGAGAGCAGGGGGCCAACTGAATGTGTTAAACTCACCTTCAGCCACCAGTTGCTGACTCATAGTGTGTGTAAATATAAACATTCTATTATGCTCCAAAACAGGGTGAAATGGCAGCCATTTTGGCCAGGCAGAATTCCAAACCTGGGTGGTGAACTGCGCGGAGACCGTGAGCACCAAGTAGCTTCCCCAACACCCTACTTTTTCAGGGTGGAAATGTCTGTCTACACTTTTTCTTAATCGGAAACCTGCTATTGCTTTTATTGCGTTAAAAAACAAAAAAAACAATCAGTACTTGTAGAATTAACCACTTTCCAATTATCCGCTGATCCCCATCATCAACTGATTACAGCCAGTTTATGTGGTAAAGGGAAATGAAATGACCACTGAGGGGGGAAAGAAGGATGCTGTATAATAGATAAAACATATAGAGATTTCATTTGTCAAAACCAGAATTACTTATTGTAACAGACTTCCAGTTCAGTGTGTTTTTTGCACTAAAATCAGATGGTTCTCTAGAAGGATGGTGCCGGCTGTTGGGTAACGGTACGTGTCTTGGTGATACACTAATACACTAAGACAGGTTATCAGGATATGACAGGATGTCAGGGAACTTATTCAATTGGTAATTTGGAAAACAAGAAATATTAAAGCAACTGGAAACAATGTGGCAGTCGAATGAGTTCTTAGATTTTTTTTCCAATCTGTTTTTCACCGTAGTTTAAAATATTAGGCGTTGTTCTTTGAATGTCAGGGCAGCATTGAACGAATGTGGAGGCAGTGTGTTTTGAATGTCAGGGCAGCTTTGAACAAATGTGGAGGCAGTGCGTTTTGAATGTCAGGGCAGCTTTGAACGAATGTGGAGGCAGTGAGTTTCAAATGTCAGGGCAGCGCTGAACGAATGTGGAGGCAGTGTCTTTTGAACGTTAATGTCAAAATGATTTACACTGGCGAGTGAATTACCTGACAGCAGCTGTTGAGAGGTTGTGTGGTACGTACCGCTGCCATCCTGCACCCCGGTCAGTGCCCCCACAGCGGCCGCGGTCTCCCCGGCCAGGACGATCTGCCCCCCTCCCTGTAGGGTGGCCTCGGCCAGCGTCGCCACGGCATGGGCAGCCGCCTCACTGCAACACAGGTCCAAACAGACGGGTTAGAAAACGAGACCGGTGAATCCGAGATTCATTGGTCCAACCCAGTAATCAGACGTCTGCCCACCCCCCGCGCCGGGAGTCCGTTTTAGACCTCGGCGAACGGATTGGAGGACACCGACATCTAGAAGGAGACGAGGCGGTGACACGTAGACACTGTACGGAACTAAAACCAGCGCTACGGGGACTCGCGGGAGGTGGGGGTTAAGCAGCTTTTCTGCGAGCGTCTATTTCGGGAGCCTGTCAGATCGCTCTCCACAGCCATGCTGAGTGCGTTTCAAACTGCTCTTGGATAATAATTGGATTTAAAGGCTTGTATGGATGTACTTTTAACGTAACTTTATTGTCGTTTTTTTAAGTCAACTGCGTTATACAACAACGACAAAAGTACTAGCTTTGGCTAGCTTCTGATACAGCTTATGTGAATGAGCATTAGCCCGCCAGCTAGCAACCTCTCTTTTTCAGGAGGGGAGGAACAAATGATTATGCCCTGGATGGGGAAAACAGGTACAGAATGTTCTGTTCACGAGGTAAACAGGTGGGAAGGGGGTTGGGGGGACCTCAGGGGGATCCGTGTAACAAGCCCCAAAGGGAGCTGAGAACTATCCTGGTGTCAAGTGCTCTTCTAGTACCGAAGGTCAAAAAAAGCTAACAGAAGCTTGCTTCAACACCATTTCATCGGTTTAACAGTTTATTCCCCAAAAGACCTGACACAATACTTTTGTCACCACTTTTGCCACGTCTTCTGTCTCATTGAGCAGTGTTTTCCCAAGGCATAAACCGAGTGGCTGACTGGTCTATCAGCTGTTTACACATGGAATGGCTAATTAATTAACACAAAATAAATACTGAATGTGCGTAAAAAACAGTTGACCCCACGTCTCTATGGGACCCTTAGTTACATAGACCCAAATGCCAACCCCCCCCACAATGATCAGTGGGACGTAACAGCTACCTGTGCAATTACAGACATTTGGCTCCTCCCCTAACTACGGTTGCAAACGCTACGGCCTAATGTCAACACCTGATATGAACATCATTTTATGGACTTGGTTCACAGCGTCCGATTCCTTATTGTCAAGCATTTTTGTAGAATGAACGTCGATGGGTTAGCCCTGGATCTCTTCATTATCAGCACTAGCAAAGCCCAGTGCAGAAGAGGGATATGAATCACTCAATACACTTAATGATATACATGAACAACGTCTTTCATCTTTTTTTGTGGCCTATTGTATCAACAGCCCGGTCTCATCGGTAAAGCTGAAGATCACAGCAAGGTTCTCTCAGATATCCAGGTCAAGCCGTTCTGCGCATTTTCACATTGCTCTTCCAACCGTGAGGTCACATGGGTCAAGCGGTGAGGGCTTGCAAATAATGGGGTCTTGCCTGATGGCTTGCTACCAATTCCCATAGTAGTGAAAACGCTTCGGATACAAGAACAAGGAGGAGATTCTCTGACAAATTAAGGATCCACAGAGATTTCTCAGAAAAGGTGTGACTCAAAAGGAAGGAGCCGGTACCATCACTCCTTGAAGAAAGGTAAAATCGCATCCCGAGCTGCTCATTATAACAAGACAAGTTGCAACGGGCTCAAATGAAAACAGCATGCGTAGCCCAAAAGGACTAACTAGCATCAACAAAATGCAAGGTTGTCCTTCCTCGTTTAGGGTTGACATGAGATTGAACACCTGTATGTTCATTTTTGAATGAGAAAAGCACTGCAAATTAAAATTGAAATGGTCTAAACACTAAAATAACATAACTCTAAAGAATATTATGTTCCAAAAGACATACGGACTGAGGTCAAAATTCCCAGGACTAAAACCTACAGTAACCATGGCAACACACAGGACTGTACCAAGCCATGACCAAGTGGACCTCAATCAGGGAGTTACACACGAAAACATCAAAATGACCTTTTGATAGAACATTTCATGGGAAAATGGGGACAGTGAAAAAAGTGACAGACAATCTACAACACACGTAGTTCTGTAATGTACATTGAGGAGAACGTCCTTATCCCGGGTCTCGTTGTTTTTTTCCTGTTTTCAGTGAACCCCCGGAAGACCTATTGCGGCTTTGGCACAAGCAAACCAAGGGAATCTCATAAGCCAATCACGGCCGTTCCACAGATCAAGTCCTCTCAACGATCACTTCCTCCAGCTCCACTTGACCCTGGAGACCAACTCCCCCTTCCTGTCACATCAATCCATGCCTTAGTCTACGGGCGCCTCGACTGACCCAACGAGAAACTCCCGGTTGGACGTTCTGCCGAACTGTGCCGCACCCGCTACCTGTTGAGTGCCATGGTGACGGTGGCGCCCTGCTGCATCTCCTGGGTGGCGGCGACCGCGGCCTCGGCGAGGGAGGCCACTGCCTGATTGGCCTCGGATGCCTGAGTGGTCTGGATGGTCATCTCACCGCCCTGCAGAGTCGCCCAGTTCTGCTCAACCTGGCCAGCAAGGAGGGGCGGAGGGGGACGGGACGATGGGAGGAAAGAGGGGGACAGACAAAAGGCGGGGGGGGGGGGGGGGGGGTTGAGAGCGAAATGGTGTGGGAGACAAAAAGGAGAGAAAAAAGACGGGGAGGGGAGACAGAGAGAGGCGGAGTTAGGGATTTTTCCACACTACGGCAAATGTCTGTCCTCAGAAAATGAGCGGGATTGTGGACAAACACTTGTCGTAGCCAATGAAGATAAAATGTGACGTAGATCTGTCGCTTACAATGTACTGTGGCGACACCTCCATGGGCAATGTGCGACACACCGCTGACAGATTCTGGTGAAGAGTAGAAAGAACTTTGTGTTCAGCGATGACATGGAGACGGGAGTATAAAGCTGCATTTGATTTACAGTACGGTTTCAGAAGTTATGAAGGCATAGTGATTTATGACAGTCTTAGAAACATCACAGCATGCAAATTCCAATAAAACCAATTTGTCGGCTAACCTCTACAGAGAACGCTTAAACGTCTTGAGTAGTTTAAAACGAGAGTACTTTATTGTTTAAAACTAAAGACTTGTATCGCTTATCTTATGAATATGATACAGAACTACAAACCAACAAGATTACACACGCCTCATCTGCAGGTATTAAGTGCACCAGAGTGTTGCATTTTCTACAACACTTGATGTAATAAATAAAAAACAATAACTGATTGGATTTATATAGCGCTTTATCCAATAGCGCTTTAAATAGTAAGAGGGAAATCACCTCGTCCATGACAAATGTGTAGCACCCACCTGGGTGTGCTCTGGACTGCTCTTTTGCGCCAGAAATCTCACCACACGTAAACTATTGACGAGGAGAGGTGAGGAATGATATGTGCCAATTAGGAATGAGTGGATGGTTAACATTAACATCTCAAAAGAGGAAATGCCGTTTGCACACTACAGAGAGAGGATTTTTCAGACCAGATTTCTCAGAACATTTTCACCTCATTGCAACTGTAATGAAGTAGAAAGGTGCACAAGTGACTGAACGTGTACAATGGAGGGAGTCAGGGTTAGTGTTTTAGGCTACGTGCTATGTTCAATACTCTTTGGGGAACGTTAATGTAACAATCTCTATGACATATCAGCAAGCCGCCCCTCGCACACAACAGGGGGGGGCTGCAGTATTATCACTGCATTCTGTCATCATATGGAGGAATCAGGTGTATCTGTAAACGTGTGTGTTGTGTTGTGTGTGTCTCCGTGTCCCAAGTGATGACTGGGGAATGTTACCTCTCCGTCGTTCACAGTGGTGTAGTTGACCTGGGCCACAGTCACTGTGCCGGGCAGCTCTGATGCATCGGCCAGCGTGGCAACCGTCTGCCCCGTGCCCACCTGAGAAAGGGGGTGGGGAGAAAGAGATGGACGGGAGTGAGTAAGGGAGAGAGAGGAGGGGGGGGGAAGGGAGATTACAACGGGCAGCTGGGCCAAAACAGCCAAATCCTCCCCAGATTATTTCACTCTAAATCACCGTCCCAGGCCTCTTAATACATGGTTCAATTGAAACAGATTGAGGCACTGGTTAACCCAGAACACTGTGGTAATGGTAAGAAAATAACGGATCCTAACGATGGTTGCAACATTCTGGAAATGTGCCCAAAGTTCCCAGGTCCTTTCAGAAATCCCAGTTGGAGGACTGCCTATCCACATGTTTCCTCCTGATTCTGTGAATCCTTAAATCTGGATTTCCCCAAAAAACAGGGAACGTTGCAACACTAATCCTGACTCAATGATTGGGTGACCTCTGACCTTCGGAGTAGGGTGAAGATGACCTTAAACGATAATCTTAGTTCAGGTTAGCATTTTCCTCCATTAATGACCAGCCCTTCATGCTCAGATCTATTAGGCCATTTCAAAATGGCAGAAGTGCAACTAAATTCATCCCAGTATTTAAAATTCCAAATCTCCCCTACCAACTGAGCAATTTTTTTATACATATTTTTTGTCAGAGGGAGATACAAGGAACAGTCCGTTTATGAAAGACAAAAAGCTGAGGTTCAGATACATACGGCTTTAAGGTCAATCAAACCAAACCAAACACCTGCCTAAATGTTTCAGTATTCACGACCAAACCACTACGACGTTCAGTGACCCTGGCTTGGTGCCTGATTGTCATATTCTTAAGAAGTCTACAGTAACTACACTTCATTCCCTCTGTGAGAAACACTCAAGGTTTCCACCTAGCACCCAACGGTTGAGACTGCGATCTCCGGACCCAAACCGCGACCCGTCCACTGACCTGTATGAGTGACACGGTACCGTCCGGGTTGCTGATGGTCTGCACCACGGTCTGTGACGGCACCAGGTGGGCGATGCTGGCTGTGGTCATAGTGGTGTGTTGAGGCACTTGCACCTGGTCCTCGAAGGCGTAGAGCAGATCTTCGCGGCCGTGCTGCTTGTAGCAGTTCTTCACGATGGTCCGCAGTGCCTGGGTCCACGAGACCTAGGACCCACGGAGAACAGTCACAACGAAAATCTAATCTAAAGTACACGTGAAATGCAGTGAGTACATGCGTGTCGCCCACAGAAATACAGTTTAAAATGAATGAAGTCATTTCAGCTTCAGATGTATTCCGAAATGCAAGCCAAAAGTAATATTTTACTTTGCATTCGGTCGCCTGAATTTAGTCTTGATTTTCGGGGCTATTTAATGCTGCCATTTCTAAATGCTAACAATTATGTTCCCCATGTCAACTGTCTAAAATCATCTGGTGGCTAAATGTAGTTTAATCAAGTCATCGCTAGAAAAGTCTCTCCACGTTGACCTCCAACATGTGGTGGCCCTCAATTATATAACATCTAATGACACTGGGGATGCCGGAAGACATTTTGTTCACCCTTTGTTTCTGCTCCTCTGTGCGCACGTCGCTGCGCACATTAGCCCAGGGGATATCCTCAGGCCACCAGATGGGCTTGCAACTCTCCTTGCCCCAGCCAGGTTTTCCCCTACCCGTTGAATACTTCAGCATCTCTGGGATGAACGCCCGCAGCTGGGCCTGGCCAGAGGAGAGAAGACACTGGGTGTAAGTTGGCACACATCACTCACTCACCCTTGACGGAGGGAAGAAATGCAGTGTTGATTACCTACCTGCAGCTTGCAGAGGTGGACCGGGCCCAGAAATAGGCTTTCTAAAAGCAGATCACGCCGCACTCCTCATCACCAGAATGTGAATGTGACAACTAACAAACTAACAATAGTTAGCCCTAAAGGATTTCCCTCTGGGTTGTGTTCATTAGGCACCCAATCGAACAAAACCAGGAGGGACAAAACAGACTTGTCCAATAAGAAACGACACCCGGTCAACCCTTGTCTAGACAGTGAGCCTCAACCGCCTCAACCTTCCATGTTCTTCTCGCTGTTCCAAGTTCTAACCCTGTCAGGCGGTTGACGTTCCATCCCCTCTCCCCACGGCTTCAGTGGTGTGCTGTGGTCCAGAGGCAACAGTTAGGGTCTGAAGCCTGACTGCATAACGAGGCCTCCGAGGGAGGCGGAGGGGTCATCTGGTTAAATCCGGTTTGGTTTAACCTCTCCTGGTGGATGAGTGTGTGGGACGTGCATTGTGCGAGTTGGGCTGGAGTCTTCGATGCTCCCGGTGATGTAAACCCAGAGTAGGGTTGGGGCAGGGAGATTATACTGCAAAACGAGCCATTGCAGTCTGCTCGCCTTGACATCACCGACTAAATTTGGCTTAAGGGAAAATAAATTGCTGCCCTCTCTCTCTCTCTCTGCACCATACAGAGTTGGCTCTGTGCTGTGACAGAGTAGACAAAATGGCCGTGCACATCCAGTGATAAGTTAAGACACTAGCACTTTCTGAGCCCCCCCCCACCAACTCACTACTGCCCGCGATGCGGAATAAACTCAAGAGGGACATTGACAGAAATGCTTATTCAACAGAGTATATCAAATGGAGACTGAAAAAAGGGAAAACCTTTGTTTGCTAGTGTAGCAGATGACGGCCGCAGCAACACACATGCCCCTTGAATTGATAAACTTGTTCAATTATACAAGGAAACATAAAACTAACAACCATAAATACTACATGAGGCAGTCGAGAGCATTTCTGAGCTCAGTCAGCTATGTCGGGACAGAGCAGGCGTTTCTATGAATCAACTTACAGTACCACCAGGGTGTTAGTATAAAACATAGGGACAAACATAATTGGCCATTTCTACACAAAGACATTTTCAAATACCGAGAAATACAAGGAAAATGTACTATTGCGCATCGGTGCCGGCACAATTTTGTTTGTGCAGAACTTAAGATGAGGAAACGTCGCTCCTGGGATCTACAGCCACTACAGTAGTCTTTCGCTGCCAGAAAGCTGCTGGGTACCACTGTGCCTTTTTTGTGTCTTCACCTGTAGCCTGGGTAGAGGGCCTGGGGGACAGATGGCCTAATTACAGTGGCGGTGGAGTTAAGAGGCACAGACTGCTGAGGACCCCCCCCCCCCCACACACACGTTTGGTCTAATCTCAGCCAATCGACAGATACAGAGCCAAGGCTTCAGTCCAAAGACCTGTAATTACAGGCTGGCTCCCCCGTTGCTCCTCCCAACGCCACCGGCCACCGGGGGCCTTGTGTTTGCTCCCCGAGACCAGTTGGTGTTAGTGTCTCCTGAGTTAGTCCTCGGTCCGACTCGCCTAAACTGGTTGTTGTGCAGTTCCTGTCAGTTTGACTTCACTGTGCTGCTCCTCCACGCCAGTAACTTATCAAAGGTCTGTCCCACTGACATGAACTGTCTCGCGAGGAAAGTGGTTCACTACAATTCAACCCTGGCCATCCTCTTCTGTCACTCTAGCACCAGCTATTGTTGGTGACAGTTTCCTGGGATACACCTTTGCCTCTCCTTCCCCTGGAGATCTGACCCCCCCCCCCCCCCACTTAACCAAACTGCTACCCAGCCTTCACAAGAGTGTAACTAAGGCAACAAGATCCTCCTTTCATTACTACAACTAGTCGAAAAACAACGACACATTTCTTCCTGGTTCTACCATGCCTCTCCCCCAAGGAGACGGGGGAAACCAGTTCAGTAATTGGCCACTTCTCTCCTTGTGGGCCCTGCGATTGGCTGTCCCTATCCCTGTGGGCTGTCTGTTTGGCTGCCTCTGTGCATGTGCTCTCTCCCCCAGGTAGCGTCTCTGCGTATACACCGTCTCTGATGACCTGATGACTGCATCAGCTGTGGAGTAAACAAGCCGCCTCCCACCGGGGGGGTTAAAGGGTAGTCTACCGGCCAGCTCCGGACAACGGTTCATCACGTTGCCTACTGAGCACAAGCCTAATGTGGTCCATACACCACAGCCCCAGTCAAAGCACTTTGCTCTCTCTCTCGCTCCACCAACAGTGGAACCACACCCTGCGCCTAGATGAGGATATCCGGCGCTTTTAAACGACATGGCCATGTCTGCCAGCCTTTGAATAATTTTGGCTTCCAAATCTGCTTCATTTACACACGTTCACAAACTACAATAAAGAAGGCTATATAGTTGTAATAAGCAACTAAAGTACGATATAGTAGTAGTAAGCAGCTCAAGTATATAGCCTCCTTGAGTTGTAATATGTAGTATCTAATGACAAAAGGTTTTCCAGCAAAGCCAACATACTAAAACACTGGCAGTTTAATTCTGGGTTTCTGGATCCGTTTCCCGATCTGTTGGCCAGGGCGTCTCACCCTTTGAATGTCCATGACCACCCATATGCAGTCCAAATGTTAGTTATTAAAGGTAGGCAAAAATAGAAGGACTAAAAATCCACAATATTTTTCTGCACAGTTTGAGGAAGATAATTGTCAAGGAGACGCACACATGCCTGTTTGATGGCCGATAAAAAACAAACACGGGGATTCACTGTACCTTGATGACTGAATGTGGGAAAAGATGGGTGCATTGATATTTCTATAGGTGTTTTCTTTTATTTATTTATACAAAATAATATGTTGTTTGATAAAAAGACAGAATGTGATTTAAACTAAGCAGGACAGGCGTGTTCTGCAAATCCTCTCTGATGTCTCACCTGTGTCATCTTGTCCACAGAGACAGGGATGCCGTCGATGGTGAGGGGGGGCAGCTCGGATGTGAGCTCCCCCCCAGGTGGCGCGTGCTCGGCCAGGGCATTCTCTAGGTCCTCCAAAATCATGCCCTTGTACTTCCTCACCTGCAGGGAGAAGGACAGGGGGAAAGAGTGGTAAGTGGAAAAGCCGGAGTAGGGGAAAAGTCGTTTCTACACGTGTTCTGTTTATGGGTCTGGCTAGGATCAAAAGGACCCCCATCCCACACATTATAACCAGTCGAATGAAGAAATAATAAAAACACATTCACTTTTTAATCAGTGACTAAAAGCAACTTTATCTACAGACACCCAGAAATGTATACTATTCTATTTGTAGAGGGAAGACAAGGCATCAGCTTATTATTTTCACCAATTACAGATGAGTGTTTACACATGAAAACAGGAAGGCCAGCACAGTGGAAGCACGGAGGCGATATGCACGGGGCCAATGGCGTGAATCAACATTAACAACACACTCCTTACGGAAAACAAACATATTTTTCCTCTGAACACCATCACCCGTCTGAGTTAATGACCTATGGTGGACAGTTGGCACTCACCACGTTCTCCAGGGGCGCAGCCCCGAACACCTTGAACAACGCGTTGGGTTTGGAGGGAGAGATGCACAGCACTATGGCCTGCTGGCCAACTCTGGTGGTGTACTCGTCCAGAGTGGCTCTCAGTTTCCTGCACAGACAAAAGCACCACGAAACACTCAAATGTGGGGACTGTACCATCAAAATAGATGCGTCTATCCAAACCTCATAACAGTAGGTTAACTTTCAGAACGATAAAGAGAAAAGAGCCAGGAAAACAGAATCCTAGATTTACGCGACGCTCACCTCAGCAGGCGTGTCTGCTGTCTTTTGCGGATCGAGGGGTTGGACTCAAAGATGTGGGGCCTCTTGCGTTTCTTTCCCGTTGCTACGGCAGCAGCAGCAGCCATGCCCACTGGGCCTAAGATATTGACAAATTGTGAAAAGGAGCCGTTAGCGTTAATGGTCTGACAGCACCATCTGCTGGTGAGTTAAACATTATACCATTACTGATAGCAGCACCATCCAGATTTCAGATGAGCCTACGATCTGCTTTCCACTTTTGGACATTAACAAGACAACACATTCTATCAAACTTGATTGGCTGATCAGTGCAGTAGATCCATTCACCTCAAGACAAGCACGTGAGGGATCTAGATTCGTTTATTCAAAGCATGCTTTGGTCAGACTTAGTATAAGTGTAAAGCCAAGATTTAGTTTTGAGTTGGGTTTAAGTTTAGGGGGTAGGATGAGGTTCAGACAAAAAGTTGTTTTTCCACCCTGACGTCAGTTCGGCCGGGGCTCACCTGCGGCTGCCAGGTGCGCCGTGACCTCGTCGTTGCCGGCCGAGTGAAGGATGTCCGAGTCGTCGTAGGCGTCGTCGTCCGCTGACGAGGGCGAGTCCTCGTCGGCACTCAGCATGCTGTGGTCGGTGTAGGTGGCCACGTGGACCTGTTGGACTGTGTGCTCTTCGATGGTGGTCAGGTGTTCAGTTTGGTGGACGTTGTGCTCCTCCTCCATCGCGTGATGCTAGCCTCAAACACGAACTGACACAATGGACAAGGTCAATTTGCATGGAATTCTGTTTATTTTTCCCTTGTGTCTCGTCTCAGTACGTAACACACAAAATGGTTGGGGGTGATATAGGGATATCGGACACTCTGGTCTAAAAAAAAAAGTTCTCCATTCAGCGTTATTATTTATTTAAATTGTAGACTTGGCTTAATCTGTGTTTGCTAAACCGGCCCTTGGAGTTCATGTGCTGTACAATAGTAGAAAATGGGATATTGATGCAACGAAACCAGAGACTGACACACCTTTACCTGTCAGTGGTCTAGGAGCATGTATAGGACTACCTTTTCTGTGAACCCAGTAGTATGTCAACATGGCTAAATGAAATGCTAACTATATATAGCTTAATGTTTCATTGTAAAATATAAAGGTACGCACGCTAGGGTGCTCAATTCTTTAGTATACGTGATACAGGTGATGTTATGACCTACCATATTTAATTAACCACCAGGGGGCCTCATACTTCCCAAACAATGTTAAGTGGTTGCCGGTGTGGATATAACGTTGCAGTGCTTCTGTACTTAATAAGTGAGTATAATACAATGACGCATATGCGTGTATCATTCATATTATTTCTCAGGAATACAACAATATTAACGTGTTTATTCATTCAGAATGTTTTATTTTTTTTACCCGAAGAATTATTGTACAAGATGATCACTGAATAACTTAAGGACATATATAGAGGTGGGGGGGGGGGGGGGGGGGGAGATGCACAGCAAGGAGTGAAGTCAACATCAATTATGAATGTAATGCATCCGTATTGTTGAATGTAAGGCATATTTATTTGAGAGACTGCACAGAAACTGGGACGTGAATAGGCTGGCTGGCCATGCTTTTCGGTTTGACAAATTATCCATCGCCATTGATCAATAACAACCAGACCTGATCATTTTTTGGTAATGCATTATCTGGTAAAATATTCGCAAATGTGGAGACGCCGTTATTATGCAGACAGACCATAGCTACAAGCTAATGTAATGTGCAACCCAACCAGCCATTCAATGATGGAAGTGGATAGACAACTACTAGCTACTGTAGCTAGTTAGTGGCTAACTAACATTAACGAGGCCATCAAGTGTTATTCTACTAGCCTTATAACTTGTGGGTACTTTAAACTGGTTGATTGTTCCGCGCATAATTTTATGAGACCAAAACCTGGTTAAACCTATCGGGCAATTTCAGTTAGCTATGTAGACAACCATATCGCAGTTACTAGCGAATGTCCAAGATAGCTTAGTAGCCAGCTACATTTCGGTATACAATTAGTCACGCAGCATTAAGCAGCAATGTTTAGCTAGATAACCGACAACTATTGTGTGGATACTTAACGAAACATTGCCGGAGTAAGCAAAATGCGAACTATTGCTTGCTAAACAATAGTTCGGCCGAAAAATAGATGTGTACTGGTATGCTAACGTTGAAAAGAACGCAACTCGCACGGAACCCGCCATCTCGAGCTGCTAACACAAGACATACCAGGCCTGGCGGCCTACATCAACACCAGTGCTATTTTTGCGTTAACTCGGTATATTCTCATTGTGCTAAAAGTCTATTGCCGTCAAAAACGCGAAATATTCAGTTGTTTCGTTTTCTCATAGGCATCTAAAAGAATCTGCATATTTCACCCCTATGCTGCCGGGTTTGGTCGTGCGGCTGCGCCGGGGCTGAAATAGCTGGAGATTGCGCGGTAGGGCACTAACCTCAGAGCGGCTGCGCTACTTCGGGCCTGCGCCGTACGATGGGGCTGGGAATCCGAGCTCTAATGGAGGACAAAGAACAGCCAGCCCGAAAACACCGAAGCCGAAACTCGGCGGTCCCACTGATCTACACGAAGACCGGGCAAACCACGCCCCTTTCTAGTTAAAGATCCCCACATCTTCAAAGATTTTTTTAGACGATTTTCCTTACAAGCGAAACGTGAACGTATAGCCAATGTTGATCTTTTTTTAATATAATTTTTTTTTATTTTGTCATATTTTATTTGCAATCTGGCCACCCCCATTTTCTTACAATGTACTTTGTAATACTGTATTTTAGTCGCAAATTACTCTACCCTTGGTAATTTGTAATAAATGTCCAAACATGCATACCCCTATTTAATTTAAAAAATGTTTACAGTTAAGTTAATGCTCGGCTTGTGTCAAGTGTTGGGGCCAGTGGGTTTAGTTAGGTGAGTTACATTACCTATAATCTAGGTTATACTAGTCCTCAAGTAAACATTAGCAGGAATGTTAACTAAACTTCGTAAACCTAATAAACACACTGCTCTTTAAAATTAAGGGAACGCTTAAATCACACAGGTCTAGATGAACAAAATATATCTACTCTACATTGTGTAATTCATTTAGAACAAAATGATGTAATGAAAACCAAAATCACCAACCAACTGAGGGCTGGATTCAAACTCACACCAAAAATCTGAGTGAACAATTGAAATCACGGCAACTCATAATGTGACTCAGTAGTGTGTCTGGGCATGCTCTTGATGAGAAGGCGGATGGTTTACTGGGGGATCCCCTCCCAGACCTGGATCAGGGCATAAGTGAGCTCCTGGACAGTCGGGTGCTTCTTGCCTGCGTTGGATGCACCGATACATGATGTCCCAGAGGTTCTCAATTGGATTCAAGTCTGGGGAACGTGAGGGTCAGTCAATGGCATTAAGCTTTCGTCATCTAGGAACTGCCTACACACTGGCCACATGAGGCTGGGCATTGTCCTGCCCCAGGAGGAACCCAGGGCCCACTGTACCAGTGTTAGGTCTGACAATGGGTCTGAGGATTTCATCCCAGTAACTAACAGCAGTCAGGCTACCGTTGGCTAGCACGTGGAGGTCTGTACAACCCTATGCCTCCCCAGACCATCACTGACCCAGCGCCAAACCGGTCATGCTGGATGATGTTGCAGGCAGTAAAACGTTCATCAAGGCTACTCCAGACTCTTTCACATCTGTCACATGTGCTCAGTGTGAACCTGCTCTCATCTGTGAAGAGAACGGGGCAACAATGGCAATTCTGGTGTTCTCTGCTGAATGCCAATCGAGCTGCACGTTGCTGGGCTGTGAGCACAGGTCCCACTAGAGGATATCAGGCCCTCATGCCACCCTTATGGAGTCTTTTTCTGACAGTTTGCTCAGAAAGATGCACACCTGTAGCCTGCTGGAGGTCATTTTGTAGGGCTCTAGCAGTGCTCCTCCTGTTCCTCCTTGCACAAAGGAGCAAATACTTGTCCTGCTGCTGGGTTAATGCCCTTCTACAGACCTGTCCAGCTCTCCTCGTGTTAGGGGCCCATCTCCTAGTATCTCCTCCATGCTCTTGAGACTGTACTCGGAGACACAGCAAACCTTCTTGCGACAGCACATATGGAGGAGCTGGACTACCTGTGCAACCTGAATGGGCTGCAGGTACCGCCTCATGCTACCAGTAGTGACAAAGACACTAGCAAAATGTAAAACTAGAGAAGAATCAGACAGGAAGGTAAAGTAGAGAGCAATTTTCTGTGGCTACCACCTGCAAAAACATTCCCTTTTTGGGGTTGTTTTGCTGTTGCCTCTCCAGTGAATCTGTTGTCACTTTCATTTGCACCAAAACAGATCACATTGATTCACAATCGCTTATGCTTCCTAACTGGACAGATTTGGATAAAATCTGGATATATGTTTTTTGAGCAGTGTATTTTACTTTGTTAATCTAGTCTCTGCATGCTCTCCCCAAAAACTCCCATAACTTAAGACCCACTTAACAGAGGTCAACCTTTCCTCTGTGTCTGAACAGCATCTTCGGGCCCACACCAGTGCTGCTATTCTTTGTGACGCCCACCAAAGGGCAGTGTAGCATCACAAATCACTTCATGAGTCCAGCAGCTCTTCCTTGACATAGCTGGAGAGGGCAGTAAAGGATCATTGAACCAGTCTCTCTGTAGGTGCCTTGGCGTCCAATCAAGATGATGGATGTTTAGCATTAGTATGTGATGACAACAGTGCATGTTTGTGTCCCACTAAATGTCAGCAAGTATCATATGAAAGGCTGATGCAAGGCACATCGTTTGTGACTCAACGTTGCTCAGCTCCCATGCGATGACCTTTGTGCCGCTTCGTACCCCCCCCCCCCACCCCCCATTTCTCCTCATCATGGAGGTAATGGCGTAAAGGCAACGTGCACAGTGGGATATTCATGGCGGAATACATATCATGTTGGAACATGTGGTGGAGCGGTTTGAACATAATGTGCCGTGTGGTTGTGCGCAATAAAAGGACACGTAAAACACATGGCTGCTTTAAGACTCCAACTGCAGATGAGTCTGGGGCATGGCACGTGTCAGTCATGGCACCGCGTCACTCCCGCCGTGATGGTGTGACGCGGTTAACAATGCGCCAGGTGCTCTTTAGTCCCAGATCCCTCTTACCTGTCGCTTACCACTGGGGGCAGTGGTGGTGGGGTGTAGATAAGGCCTATAGCCTGGGGGTGGGGGGCTGGGATCAATAAGAGCTATAATTGCTTAGCTGGAAGTGAGGATAATTGAAAGTAATTGTCTGGGCCAGTCGTCAAGCACCGGCGAGGTGTAGAAAGGAGGAAGGAGTTGCTCTGGGAGTAGTAGGTCCTAGGCCGGCTTGTCTCACTGCCAGCTTGGCTGTCTGCCTTCTGTGTGTTTTAAAACTCGACCAGAGGGATCCACAGGAGGTCCGGCCTCTAATTTCACTGTCTCTTAGGTTTCTCTATATTTCTATGTCATTATCTCTCCTTGGGTTGTCTTCCCTATCTTCTCCAAAAATGATATATGTAATCAACCATTGGGTTGAGTTACTAATAGTCATGCCATATTGAGTGCATTTATCTAGCTACACGCTTTTTGGTTCAAATGAAGGCATAGTGAAGCAGAGGTCCGGCATCAGGTTGTCTTCTGACAGCACTTCACAGCAGTGTGGATGAGATTCAAGGTCAAGTGTGGTGGTCACAGCTTTCGAGGGGCAGGTGCAGTGTAGCCTCCGATGATCAACAGGGGGCACTAAAGTACCACGTAAAACGCTGAGGGGGAACTAATAGCGTCGCTGGAGAGTCACGCTCACTAACTTTTTCTAAACATTAATCCACGTTTGCGTGAAATTTTACCTTGAGAATAATAACAGTTTATTGTCATTCCTTTCTAGGTCATTGTTACCATGTCCGAGGCTTATCTGTGGAGACGTCGGCGTGCTTTGCAGCCCGATCAATAGAGTGGATCTGCATGTTTTTGCTTTTTTATATATTGGACGATTTGTATCTTGAGTTTCACACTATTGTGTAGATGTTGCATCACTTTGTTATGCTCTATGCAACAAGGGATGAACATGGACAGGAGTGAATGAGGGGTGAATCAGGTCCATGATTGGGTCATAACCTCTCACCTTACAGCATCCTTATCTGTACATCATTTTGATCACTGAGGAACACGGATGGATGGATGGAACAATTGGAGTTATGATGGGTAGATGAAGAGGGAGAGCTGAATGTAAGATGGATTGGGGATGATGGCCATTAATCATCCTTTGGACGAGGGACTGCGGGTTCCAGATGCCTGCTCCACTACAATGTGTTTGTACCTGCCGTCTCATTTTGAAAAACATTTTGGGGTTCGTTTTTGAGCTATTTCCTTGAAAAGGAACTCAGAGATATTCAGAAAGCCAATCTTTAAAAGGCATAGTTTGGTATGTTGGTATTGAACCCTTTATCTAGTTTGCAATTGCAGAAACGCTAGGTAACAACTTTTTTCAAACTCTGCACCGAGACACTGAGTTAATGCCCAAGTTCCAGACTCTGGAGAAGTAGATAAAGGGCCTCATTTCCTGTATCCTCAACCATCTTTTTAAAGGATACCTCTAAGAACTTTTACGAGTTCCTCCGCAGTTACATATAAAGATCTCCTGATAGACCCTCCATAACCCTTTTTCAATTGTAGATCGCCACTCACAGCCTCTATACATTTATATCTAACATCTATTAGTACATTTACACAATAAGGCAGAAGAGAGTGTGGTATATTGCCAATATACCAGGGCTTAGAGCTGTTCTTAGTCACAACACGTCACTGAGTGCCTGGACAAAGGCTTGGTCGTGGTATATTGGCAATATATCACAACCAACAAAGATGCCCTATTGACACCATATCACTTTTTTACTGATCTAATTCAGTTGGTAAAAGGTTTATTTGAGCAATAAAGCATTTCAGATGTTTGTGATATATTGCCAATTTACAAGGTCTGTCAGCCAATCACCATTCAGGATTTAAAGCTGCCAGTTTATAATGACGGATATAGCCATGGATAAGTCACCACAGAATGGATGTGATCAAAACTCGTTAGCCATCATCTTGAGTGAAGACAGAAGTATGTGAGGATCTAATTTGATGGCTTTTCCCTTAATAGATTTCTGTGTTTCATGTCATTTGTTGCTAGGCTTGATTTCAGTCACATCTCTTGAATCTCTAATCTTCGTCTCTCTTTCTTGCTCTCTGTTTCTAGTCCTCGTTCACTCACACACACGTCCTCAGTATGGAAGAAGAAGAAAAAAAATGCTCTTCAGAGAGAACCAACTAGAAGGAAAAAAAGAGTGGGAGAGAGAGGGGAGAAGAGAGAGAGAGGGGAGAAGAGAGAGAGAGAGAGAAAGATGGAAAGAGGGAGAGAGAGGGAGGTGGGGGAGAGAGGTAGAGCGAAGGAGAGTGGTTTGCATCCAACCACAAGTCAAGGCTCTGCCTTTATCTGCCATGGAAAGGGGGAGTACTGAAGAAACAGAACAGGGAAACAGAAATAGACAGAAAGACAGAAATTGAAAGGGTGTATGGACGAGAGGGACAAACAGCCTCCTTGCTTTTTCTCCTGTTAGATTTTACATCCTCCAGGCTATGTTCTCCTGTTTAATTGGGAGTGTAATGTAGAGAATGAACCCCACTTACTGAGTCATTGTAGTATTTATCAGAGGCAGGTCTCATGTGGAACTACCTGAATGTGTGTGCCTTTGTAGGGCTCAGTAGGGAAAGAGGTGTACATCGCAATGCGTCTCTCCCTCATTTGATAATCCAAAACGGCATGTGCACATTTAGGAGGGAAAGGAAGGTGTGAGACAGGGGATGAGGCGAAAACACCTCGCCAGTTTTATGTAGATGTTAGACAGCATGAGGAAGAAGGGGTGGACGGGGGTATTGGAGGGGGGGAGGGGGGTACGGGGGTACGGGGGGACGGGGGGGGGGGAGCGTGCTGCGGTCTTGCTTCGTTTTCCTCCCAGCAGTTCCCAGCACCTGGCACCTGCTCCGAAATGTCGCACTGCTGAACAAGCACTTGAACAGCACTCTCCTTGGACAGTTGGTTGTTCACTAGCGGGAGGTTTGGTCTCATTCCAGGTGTCCTTAACGATAAAAAAAAAAAAAGCCTCTGGCTCTCCCAATGTCTTGAATGTGACCCTCCCCTGGTACTGTTTGAAAGAGAGAATTATGATCTCTGATCAGCCACCGCTCCTGTACATCATATTCTGTAGAGGGCGGACCCACGACTCATCAGAACTGAATTAAGCATTAAAATAACAAGGGCTCTTTGCGCAATTATTCCCATGATTTTCGCTGCAGTTTAAATGTGCAGCCTGGAGTTGATTTGTAGTCAGTTGTACTCAGCTGAAAGTAATAATGCATTTATGCATTGCTTTTCGAGGTTGTAGCTTATTCTAGGAAGGATCATTTTATTGTCTGTAAACAAGTTCAGGAGGGGAGCCTTTCAAGCCGCGTGTCTCATGTCTGCCTTGTGGATTCTTGTCATCTGAATGATTTTGTGTGGTGTGAATACTAGTTATCCTAGTGAAAATACCACAAGCCGTCTAGCCACCACTTCTGTAGCTATGCGAATAATGGGCGGGATAGGCATTTCTACTGGTAGACTGTATTGACCTGTGGTAAATAATAAATGCACTCAAAGGCGTAGCGCTTAACAAAAACAAATAGGGGTGTTGCATGCATGGAAGGGTATAGAAAGTAAAACCTGCAAAATTGTGAGTGTAAACCAGGTTAAAAGCAAACGACCCTCCTCTGTGCACAATGGAAAAAGTAGTTTGACAACCCCCCCCCCCCCCCCCCGATTAGACCAGCCACTCCACCCAAGTACATAATGACCTTTGGCTTAAAGGGTCTTGCTCTGTGTCTCCTCCATGTGAATGCTTCATTTAACACCTTGGAGAGGTGACCTGAGTGTTCCTGACACGAGTGGGGCTGCTCGGCTTTGCAGGTGTGACAACCGAATTTGTCGGAAATTCAGAAGCTGGCCTGAAGGAGAACAGACGGAGGAGAAGGAGAACAGCCAGTGGAGGAGGAGAACATCACCGAAGAAGAATCATCACAGACAGAGAGGAGCAGCTCTGATTGTAAGACACCGTAGATGCCGACACCTCAGTCTCATACAAACCTAATCCAGAATGCAATATTTTTATTCAGTGGAGGAAACTAAGTGGGGCATCTATCAGATGTGACCACTCCTCCCCTCCAATCCCTTACATAAGTTGACAGGGATCCCCAGTAGTGGGGATACAGTTCTGCTGCACGTTCTACAATAGGCTTTTAACCTTGTTTTGATGATACCACTGTCTAAGATGTTTGAGATGCTCAACGAGTTTAGTAAAGCCTGTAGGGCGCCCTCTTTTATACTGAAGATAACTCTCCCAAAATGATATTTGCCACAAACTGCGCCTTGAAATAACACTGTGACCTTTACTGTCACCACTGAATTATGCATCATATCAAACTGATAATAGATGCACCTGCCAACTCCTGTTTTGACTCTAGTTCTGACTCAAACACTGCAGAATTTAAATTGGCCAAATGTAAGATGTTTACTACAAGCAGAATTGACCAGAAGACATTCAGTTCATGTTTCAAATTGACGGTCCAAATATGTTTTTCTACAAAATCGTGCCCGAGATATTCCCCATTTAAAGTTTCTTGCCAGTCGGTCAAACAGTTTGTATTGACTTGCATTCTCATATTCGCTTTAGGCTCTTTCGGTACTACCCCCCCCCCAATCCCAAACCACCGCGGACTAGCTAATAGTATTCCGGTCTCGTTTGGTAAGGAACGAGGAGGACACAAGTTGTGTTGTTGTTTCAATTCAGTCTTGTAAGAGGCTGAATTCAAACAGTTAGAGGCAGGATTCGACAGTGCCCCTTTCAGTATCGAGGAAACAGTTGTTTTGCCACCCGACCCACAGCTCCATTTTGTTACACTTCAATAGGGAAATGTTTTGTTGTTTGACTTAATGAGCGTCATTAAAACATGAGTCATCTACAGGGTTGAACGTCTGCTATTTTCACAACAGTTTTCTGCCTTTCCAAATCTTTCTGGAGAATGGTTGGACCCTGCCATGTGGCAGCCAATAAATAATGTTTTTCCAGCAGTAATATACATTTTGCCATTGGACATGGAGAGAATGTTGCTATCTAAAAAGTTTTAATTTCAGAAATGTTGTCATGGGGAGGACATTTTGAAATGTTTCGCATTGTCTTGACATATACAATCTAACAGTTCTATCTTAGTGAGAATGACTAATTAATTAGTGGTCAGAAACTTTGTTAAGCCGCTATACTCCTCATCTAAATGTCAGAAACCTTAATAACTAACATAAAATGAGAAAGATGTCTGAAACTCAACCAACTGTTGAAACGGCATTTGGTTCATTATACTATTCTAATTCTCAGTATTAAGCTGTGACTTGGTAAACATGATTGCCAGGGGCCCCTTAACTGCTGGATGTTGGGTAGGCCTGGAGTCGTCCATGACCTTCCTTCATTTCGAAAGGCCAGCATCTAGAAGCGGTGCTGCTGTCCTTTCTCTAATTGACTGGCCGAGGCCTACGTGTGCTGCTTGACTGAAATGTGCATTGATCCGTATTTGTTTTCACACTGGGGTTATTGCTTTGCTTGGCTTCCACTCCTCCCATACCTGGTGCCGCAGTGAGAAGACGGTAGAGACAGACAGGAAGGGAGGAAGGAGCAGGGAGGGATGTTCTGACAAGTCACCCTCTCTCTATGACACTTGAGGTGGCAATCTAATAGGCAATGGAATTTTGTATCATTATAGATCATGTGCGATGGTATAGCACTACTGATATCAACTAAAGCACCTTCATTTCTTCCTGACTCAGTACAAGCGTATATGTAGTATGCTGTAATGAAAGTTCCAAAAAATGACCAAAAAAACATTGTCCCCAATGATAGATTGCCGTGTAAAATGTTCAGGGATTCTTGAATATCATATACAATAACAAAAGGCAGGTAAATGCTATGGAATGAAGGAAGCTCCAGTTTAACCTGTTATGCTCATGTACTGCTCACTTGAGACATACAACAGCCAAATGTTATGTAATCTGATAGGATCCCATGACGCTCAGTCAGCAACTACACTGAACAAAATTATAAACGCAACTCTTTTGTTTTTGCCCCCATTTATCATGAGCTGATCTCAAAGATCTAAGACTTTTTCTATGTACACAAAAGGCCTATTTTTCTCAAATATTGTTCACAAATCTGTCTAAATCTGTGTTAGTGAGCACTTCTCCTTTGCCGAGATAATCCATCCACCTCACAGGTGTGGCATATCAAGATGCTGGTAAGACAGCATGATTACTGCACAGGTGTACCTTAGGCTGGCCACAATAAAAGGCCACTCTAAAATGTGCTGTATTGGGGGGGGGGTCCGGGGGGGTTCGAAAAACCAGTGCAAAAAACCAGTGCAACACATTTCCTTCGCATAGAGTTGATTAGGTTGTTGATTGTGGCCTGTGGAATATTGGTCCACTCCTCTTCAATGGCTGTGCGAAGTTGCTGGATATTGGCAGGACCTGGTACATGCTGTCGTATACGTCGATCCAGAGCATCCCAAACATGCTCAATGGGTGACATGACTGGTGAGTATGCTGGCAATGCAAGAGCTGGGATGTTTTCTGCTTTCAGGAATTGTGTGCAGATCCTTGCAACATGGGGCCATGCATTATCATGCTGCCACATGAGGTGATGGTCGTGGATGAATGGCACAACAATGGGCCTCAGGATCTCGTCACGGTATCTCTGTGCATTCAAACTGCCATCAATAAAATGCACCTGTGTTCGTTGTCCATAACACACGCCTGCCCATACCATAATCCCACCGCCACTCGATCTAGAATGTTGACATCAGCAAACCGCTCACCCATCTGCCCTGCAAAAAAAACCGGGATTCATCAGTGAAGAGAACATCTCTCCAAAGTGCCAGATGCCATCGAATGTGAGCATTTGCCCACTCAAGTCGGTTACGATGACGAACTGCAGTCAGGTCGAGACCCCGATGAGGACGACGAGCATGCAGATGAGCTTCCCTGAGATGGTTTCTGACAGTTTGTGCAGAAATTCTTTGGTTATGCAAACCGATTGTTGCAGCATCTCTCCAGGTGGCTGGTCTCAGACGATCTTGGAGGTGAAGATGCTAAATTCTCTGAAACGCCTTTGGAGATGGCTTGTGGTAGAGAAATGAACATTCAATTCACAGGCAACAGCTCTGTTGGACATTCCTGCAGTCAGCATGCCAATTGCACGCTCCTTCAAAACCTGCGACATCTGTGGCATTGTGCTGTGTGATGGAACTGCGCATTTTAGAGTGGTCTTATATTATATATATTGGTCTGTACATAGAGAAAGTCTTGGATCTTTGAGTTCAGCTCAAGAAGAATTGGGGCAAAAACAAAAGTGTTGCGTTTATAATTGTTTTCAGTGTATATTACATGTCTAAAGACACTGTAAATTGGCCTTGTCAACAGTCATCATGCCACTAGTGTGAGTCTAGTACATTACTTTTTGATACTTTGAGAACTAAAAGTAGCAGGACAAACTTTTCTGTTATGGTGTCCTTCAACACTGGAACACGACTGGTTACTCAATCCTTCTAATGTTATACGAACTCTGACCTTCCTCTAATGAGGCTCACTTCCTTACCCTGATACGAGTGGGTCGACATGGTCCCCAGTACGTGCATAGGTCTGGAGAAAGGTAAGGCAGTACGTGGATTTTCTCCTACCTCTCTGAACGGCCTCCGTGCATACCTATACTATAGGCCACTGTTCCTTGAGTTTTAAACCAAACTGCTGAAAACTGAACTTTTATTGAGGTACATTTTGTTCATTTCAAAATATAAAAGCCCAGACCCGGTCAATTCCAAAGTACAGGAGTATCATCTGCTTCAAATAAAATTATTTCTAACTGTAGAAGGTGCCGATAATATTGTCTTGGCCCTTTTAGGATTTATTTATGGAATAAGCTAACATTCAGTAAATTGTTTTGATTTTCTTGGTTTAATTTCAACTGCAAATCACAGAAATACATGTTGATTTCAAAATTATTTTGAATTTCAACAGTGTGAGGGTGTCAATACTTTTGGCCATGACTGTATGTTCTTCCCAAGGGTGTGGAGATGAACGACAAGGCACTGGATTTACAAATTACCCCTTTCTCCAACTGGCAGGCTCTCCTCTCTCCTTTGGGATACTCACCATGTAAGGGGAGGTTCAGTCAGTGGCTGTCCCATGTCATTCCTAACAGGCTACATCTCGTCATGCCATGCTTCTTGAAATTTGAGTGGGTTTAGTTACTTACGAGAACTTTCTGCCTGATTATGAGCTCCCTTGGGCTCTGTGGGCTATATTCTGCCTTGTCTCAAGGTAGTTGTTGGTCTGGGGCTATGCATATATGCTGAGGCGCAGATTTGAATCTGGCCCACTGCTCTTTTAACATAAACTACACTTTCTTGTCATTTTCAGCAAAAGAAGTCCTGCCTGGCAAACCCTGTCTGGGGGTATCTTTGGAGGGGCTACTTTGTCCCTCCTGTAACCGCTTTTATTTTGAACGTCCATAATATAATCATAAGTGACATTTACATATTTTTTAACTCACTGATCTTCTCATCATTTGAGTACCTCGATTTGGCTTTGAAAGGTCGTGTATTCATAATGTCCACTGGGACCAGCCAGAAGAGGATTGGCGCCTGGTTCCTTGGAGCGTGGTTCCTTTCTAGATTCCTTTCAAAGGTGTTTTTCCAAGCCACTGTGCTTCACAATCTCATTCCTTGGTCTTTAGGGTTTGAGGCTACAAGTCTGTGTTTTGTGACAACTGGAGTAAAATGCAAAAATGGTTTTAAATGAATTTGATTAAGATTTTTAAGAGGTCCAGTCGGGTAAGCCGAACCTAGAAACCGACAGGTTCATGTTCCCATCCAGCAACAACTTTAATGTTGTTTTTATATTAAATGTCGTATTCATGGTCTCTGTCACCTTCTTCCTAATCACATTCACCTACACCCCTACCATCATAATTTTCCCTTGTCATCGTCTTCATTATTATAATAATAATGATAACAATAATGACAATCATCACATTTAGTGGTATCTCTCATACTGTGAGTACAGCAGTCCCAGTGGTGATTGGCTGAAAGATGTAGAACATCTGATGGCTTCTCCATCAGATGTTCCCTCTCTCTGAAAACGAAGACTTCAGGTGGATGGCCTAATTGCTCATCGTATGAGAATGTCTCTTGTGGATTTCACTCACCTTTCACTCTTTCACTGACGTATCAGTTCATTCTTCGATTGTATTATAGGTTGAGTCTTAAATTGAAGGAAAAGTTGAGTCGACGTCTGAAGTAGAGGTGTGTGTGCGTGTGTGTGTGATAAGTCTGAATACCCTGAGTGTAATGAGTCTGAATTTCATGATTAATGTCACAATAACCACCCTCCTAACTACAGCTCTGTTCTGACCTCAGAAATTCACTTACTGACTTATGCATGGTTGGCACAAAAACAGTGTGTGTTGATGGAAGCCAAACTTTAAACCAAAGAAACGGACCAATTGCCTGACATCTCACTCATTGTCTTTATTGTAATATGCGGAAAAACACATATGAGACGCATATTTATTATTAAAATCACGTCTGCGCTAAAAAATATCCCGCCATCGAAAACATTGAAATTCACTGCTCGCATTGAAACCTTGGTTTGTTCTACCGAGCCAAACTCTGTAAATCATTCCCTTTCTAATGCAGACGTATTTACAAATGCATTATTTATTAGGTGGTGGGCAGGTTGATTCAGGAGCCATCTGATTGTCTGTGAGTCCCAGGCCTGGGTGGTATTGACCCAACTGAGAGGTGTGCGTGTGCGTGCGTGCGTGCGTGCGTGCGCGTGTGTCGGGCAGACATGAAATGGAGGAGGCTAGATTGATGGATCACGGCTGGATTCAACAGAGCCGTGTGGCAGGGATTTGTGGTGTTGGAGTGGAGCCACCGCAGCTCTGACGGCCCTTATCAACCGGGCCGGGATAAAACATTCCGACCCGCTACGTTCATGATCCGAGTGCTTAATGGTGCCATGGCTCCTGGTCTAGAGGTCTAGAGGCAGGTCTAACATACCGTTTGGGGCCCAGCCTTGAGCTTGGTCTTATGGGTGTTACATAGTATGATTATGTGTTATGAAGGTGATACACATGGAATGTACGCAGCATGATCACAGCTGAGGCCAAAAATTTTAACACGCCTGCAGAATTTTAAGATCACTTTTTTTATTTTTCACATTATCCTTATTGTTTTCAAATTGCAAAATGAATTTGTCTCACTCCAGAAAAGAAAAAGCAATGACTTTGATAATTTTGTCATCACCCAGCTTTATTGTTTTGTTGCGTGTCCTTTAGATAAACTGTGGCTGAAATGTTCTTGTAAACATGAGTGAGCTTCCTGCACAGAACAGTGTTTCTTTTGAAGCCATTCCTGAGTGCTTTTGTATGTTTTTGAAGTTTTTGTCCTGAAAACCAACAACTTTTGACTGAGACCCAGTGTCTGGACAGAAGGCTGAACGTTGAGCTCCAAAACGCCTTGACAATCAGCTGATTTATGATGCCTTTCACACATTCAAGCACCTCAATAGCAGATGCATCAGAACAACCAGACAGCACTCTCCAAGCTCCACCACATTTTACTGTAAATTGGCTAAGCCAGTAGTCTTCTGTAAACATAATGTTGATCTACTTTTCCAAGGAGCTAAAAAGGAATTTAGGATAGGAATATCTATTTTTGAGGATTGTATTATTTCTTATATCCTCAGACAGACAGTTCTTTGGTTTTTCAGCATTTTGAAAGTGGTACTGGGAGCAGAACGTTCTGTGTTTTCTTTCTCAATCCCTGTCAAATGACTATTTGGCATTTGGCAACTGCAGCATACCTCTGTGAGATAAATATCCCTGTAAACCCAGCCTTGACCCTAATTGTTTAGCATTCTCCAGAAGTGTACAATAATGTTGGCCTGGCCATTTATATAAATTTTTTAATGCAAAAATGCATTGAGCTGGATGTTAACATTTTTTTTAATTGTCCTACACCAGGATTAATCTTTGTCTGTGAAATAGGCCCTTAAAACTGGGGAAGTGGTTTATATCTTAAACTCTGCGAGAAGGTCTGAAACTGTGACCCGTAATATAATCACAGTCATTAAGAGGTGGTGGGACATTCGGGGATTCATCTCTCTTGGCATATGTCAAAACACGAGAGACTTCCCAACGCACTCGGTTGAGTCAGCAGTGGGTTTATTTCTCCCTCCACCCGTTTAGCCCTTCTCTATTCATTTGTTTTATTGAATTACATTATTATGTAAATATGTGCATTTGTGATTCTTGAGGGGGAGCTGCGAGTGCGTGGCTAGGGGTGGCCCCGAAAGCATCTGCAAGGGCAATTTGGTCATTTTGCAGTAAATGTGTGCTAACATATGTCAACTTGTCACACATACAAATGGACATTAATACAATCAAGGAATGGACCCATCTGCGTAGGGTGGCATCCGGATCTCTGGTTTACAAACTGAACCGCAGTGTGGGAGAACCGGGATGACTGCGAGCAGGTATTATTAATGTGTCTCTCACCACACACATACACACACACACACACACACACACAACACCCAGGGCTGCTTGTCTGGCTGCTAAGTGTCTGACCCCCGGTTAGCGTGAATAACAAAGGCAGTGGGATCATTAGCCCGTCTGCCTGGGGGGCTTCTTTAATCGGGTTGGCGTAATGAAGGCAGCTGCCGGAAATCTCCATAATGTGCCTCTGTAAACTTTGCCATAATGCTGCATTAATGTTGCATTGGTCAAGAGCGTGTGTGTGTGCGTGTGTGTGGGGGCGTTGCACCTGTTTTTGTTTTGCTGGTGTGTATAATTGGGTTTGCACGACGACAGCAGTCGTATCCCGCAGACGCCTTCCAGTCATTGTGGGCGTCGCTCGGCCGTTGTGCCAATGTCACGACGAGGGCCCACTTGGGCTATCAGACGGAGGGTAGGAAACGAAGACACACTGAACCCGGCTTGTTCTGTGTTTACAGGGCTAGAGGGAGCGGCTGGTGGTGCGGGCTCTGGATTCGGGGACACATGGTTTCCGCTCGTCTCACCAAACTCTCCCGGTGACTGTGAGTGGTTGTGTCATCCACGTAAAGTTTCTGTTGGGTCATCACTTCTGCAGGCGCGTCATATAAGCCTTTATATACCTCCCGGTGGAGAAGGGGGTGACATTGGCCCTGCGACGTAATGACAGATTCTGGAGCCGACACAGCTGAGCCACTCTGCAATGCAGACTCTGTTGGTTAGGAGTACTAAACCCTCCAGCCATAGGTAATGTGTTTGCCCTGCCCAAAACCCCGTGACTCTACACACACGCACACACACACACACGCATACACACACTACGCAGTATTGTTTTACCGATACCGCAAACTTCTTCTAAAAAAACGACAAGATTTGTATCTTAATGAGGGCTCCAGCCAATGGGGTCTGTTTGCTTTGAGTCAATCCGACCAATCTGTGTGATCAGTTGCCAAATAGGAAGTGCTGGTGTTGCCAACGCCGGGCTGATTTCCCAGCTGTTTGTTCTAATGAAGTGATGCGGTGAACAGCGTGTCACTCTTATGTGTCCGCTACAACGCTACTCCCTTTGTACGGCCCTGCAGTGCTGGGGCTTCAACCGCCGCCAAGTTGTAGAGTCATTTAAATTATAATAGCGCTAATCTGCGCATTAGGCTGGGCCACATAGAGCTGCAAAGAGCCTCTCTTTCTGTCCCCATTGCCACCTCGATTTCTATTTTTCCGCTCTTTTCTCTAGTTCTCCCCCATTTGCTGAACATATTCAGCCGTCAGAGTCTACAGTCAGTGCTATGATTGGGGAGGGGGGGGGGGGGGGCTTTTAATTGCATATATTTGTTTAGTTTGTGTTTTGCAGAACGTTGTATCTGATCCTGGTGCTTTGAAACAGTTACGAGTCGGTTGTCGTGGTTTTCATTACTGCCAGGGCATGTCAAGGAGCTGACTGTTTGAATGTGGCATGCATTCAAAATACCATCCTCCCCAACTGTCCAATCGCTGGCTTTTTTTTTGTTTTCTCTGATCAAGTTGATTTGATTTTTGAGTCCTGGGGAGTCAGTCCCACATAAAAACCCATGCCTCCATCTGTCCTGCCCACAGAAATACAATTATTTGTTAAAATAAATGGTTTAATGTTTGTATTTTGAAAACAAACATTTAGGAAAACAGTACATTTATTTTTCGGGACGCAGTTGCCTTTTCAAAACATCAATACATAATCAAAGTATTATTATGAATTATAAATTCACCAAAGGAACAGGACTGTATGCAAAGTAATTACAATCACATCAATCACGAGAAGCCTTTCTTTTGTTGTCGATTTTCTCAACAGTGTTCAAAAGAAGAGAACTATGTAGCCCCTTTGGGGCCCTTTGCCAAACAATAAACGTGTTTCGGGAATGTGGTTGTACAAATACAGGAATTAAAGAAACACCAAATGCAGCAGCATGCAAAAGAAATGAACACAAGCATGCAATGAACGTTTGCGGCTCCAGACCAGAGCAAGGCTGAGGCACTGGCGCTAATACATCTATCATCCCTATTAAGCATTCCAAAGAAAGAAATTATGATGTGCAAATTGTATTTTTATTCCTACACTGATTTGAGCCAACATATTTCTCTCTCTCTCTCAAAATCATGTTCTCATGAACAAGCTCATGGAGCCATCACTGCCTGAGCTTCATAACACTCTGGGTGTCTCTTCAGTGAAGGGATTCCATTAATCTAACCCTGGATCCCTGCTAGGTGTATTTCATTCGTTTTGTATCCAGGGCCGCCTTCTGGGCAATGAGCCTGTGCCCTGTTTGAAAGCCGAAAGTTGTAAGTGGCTCAAGACGAGAAACAAATGACCTAATTGGCGTGTGGAATAATGAGTGGGATTATGTGTGTTAACGTGCGGATGTGATTGCTTTTCATGAAAAAGTGCCCTCTGCTTTCACCCAGTCAACTCGCAGCCGTGAATGTGTGCATTCATGTATGTCCTGAAGTGCAAACACCTCTATGTACTGCCAAGCTGTCCTCACCGGTGAAACCTTCCTGGCGCAGCCTCTGGCAAAGAAATGAACGCAATCTACATGTCTGTTGAGTCCATCAGACAAAACAGAAATGTAATCTGTGTTAAAAAAAGATCCCAACATATGAACTTCTGTGCACTCACTAAATAATTATGATGGAAACTAATTTCTAGAAGCAGGCAAAAATCTCCAGGAAGAGGGCTGCAGGGTGGTAGATCTCCAGGATGAGGTTTGCAGGGTGGTAGATCTCCAGGATGAGGGCTGCAGGGAGGTAGATCTCCAGGATGAGGGCTGCAGGGAGGTAGACCTCCAGGAAGAGGGCTGCAGGGTGGTAGATCTCCAGGATGAGGGCTGCAGGGCGGTAGATCTCCAGGAAGAGGGCTGCATGGTGGTGGATCTCAAAGAAGAGGGCTGCAGGGCGGTAGATCTTCAGGAAGAGATCTGCAAGGTGGTAGATCTCCAGGAAGAGAGCTGCAAGGTGGTAGATCTCCAGGAAGAGGGCTGCAGGGTGGTAGATCTCCAGGAAGAGGGTTGCAAGGCGGTAGATCTCCAGGAAGAGGGCAGCAGGGCAGTGGATCTCCAGGAAGAGGGCTGCAGGGTGGTAAATCTCCAGGAAGAGGGCTGCAAGGTGGTAGATCTCCAGGAAGAGGGTTGCAGGGTGGTAGATCTCCAGGAAGAGGGTTGTAAGGCGGTAGATCTCCAGGAAGAGAGCTGCAAGGTGGTAGTTCTCCAGGAAGAGGGCTGCAAGGCGGTAGATCTCCAGGAAGAGGGTTGCAGGGCAGTAGATCTCCAGGAAGAGGGTTGCAGGGCAGTAGATCTCCAGGAAGAGGTCTAGGCAGCCATGGCATTGAGAAAAATAAATTTCCTTTGCTGTTACTAAATCATGATGATCAACACTGGGCATACAACTATGAAAAGGGGCAGAAATATTTATTTTATATGTATTTCAGCAAACTATTCTATACACGACACAAAATTATTCCAGTTTGAAAAGAAACTGAACAAAAAGCATAATTAAAATCTAATGTATTCTTTGCATGAAATACAAGGTTGGTCTGCTGGTAGGTTTGTTGACTTTGCATTGGCAAGCAGAAACAAAATTATATTTTATAGGACTCGGCCCACACTAAAGCTCTGTAATGGAAAGTCACAGTGTTGTTGATGATGACTAATGAAAGTAAGTTGAACTAACTACAATTCATTCTACAGTAAACAATTACAAGTTATAATTGTACTTTTTGGCCAAAAAAAATTAGCAAAACTTGACACAAAAGCAATAACATGACATTCTGGAAATGTACAGTGGCACCTGAACATTGTTGTTTTACTATTGTTGCTTTCAACTGTAGTTCCCAAACAAGCTTGCATGTGATTGTCGTTACAGTATAATCTGATAGTAATAACATTATAATCTTCTCCATGAGCTATTTTATTTATCTTGTCATGCACTATGACAGATGTGAGAGTAGGCCACCTTCTGCATAATAAAGCAGGCACAAGTCGCAAGGACAAGGAGCCGGCATTAACATACACAGTGAATAAGTCGTTACAGGGTTAATAAAGAATAAAAGTACGGCTCTTCTATGGGGGATTGAACAAAGGTGCTGAATAGATATGAGACATGCCATCGTGATCTGTATAATAGTCTGTGTTACTGAGGAGACGTGTAACAACTGTGAGTCCCAAGCGGCTGTGGTCAGACGTCTTCTGGAGGGAGTAGGGTGTCATTTGGGACGCTCCCAACCTAAACAGCCTTCTCATCAAGCGACCCAATCGTCTCAAGCTTGTAGCGGGGCAGATAAAAGCCAAATGCGTTAATGATGACTTCTCACACGTGCGCATACTTTGCTAAATGTTTTAGGACATATGATCTGATTGTGTCTTAGAGAATCATTTATAAAATGATGTCAGTGTTTTTTTTTGTTTTTTTTTAAATGGCGCCTGGGTAAATGTTGTCCAACTCGAAGTGATGGGGTAGATAATTGTCTACATGTTTGCAACAGCCTAATGAAGACTGAGGGGAAATATTTCTGAGTGCCCACCTGTCAGCAGCCCCTGTGTGAAGAGAATCATTTGAAGGAATCAAAGTCTTTCGCACGCTCCATTGTGAACCCGCCTGTATTTTATGACCCTGCTCCCCTGAAATCGCTAGGTGGGAGCGGACAGCCGTGCTCATGAATCGCCAACCCATGGCACCACATTTGCAAGGGGAGCATTCCCCCATATTAACCCTAACGTAGCCTTCATACACACACGTGCACAAATACACAACACACACACGCACGCACTCATTTGCATATTTCCCTTCCAAAAATGTACGCCCTCGTTTGGGCTTAGCTGGTGTTTGGGAAGACACGTCCCAGTCCCTAACTCCTATTGTGTTCCCTGTCCATGTTCTGGTGGGATAATCCGTGAGGAGTGGAAGGAGTCACACCCGCCCTCTCTCAGCGGTGACATTTCCCATTGTGTTGCCATTCTAATGATCTGTCCTCAGATTATACAGCGGCAAAAAAAGTAATATGAATAATAAATAAAAAAGCTGCAGCGCTGCTTGGCGGAGGGGCGAGTCGCCACCGCGTTGCGCTGGAATGGATTTATTATTGAGATAAGGAGGTGGAGGAGAGGCTTCTCAGAGAATAGAGATCCCAGGGAGGTTAATAAGGTGGAGAAAGAAAGGCTTTGTGTGAGAAACTCTGTCACCCTACGCTAATGGAATCTTCCCATTCAGAATGTGACGGGAAAACTGAAGTCCTAAGGCAGTCTTCCTGTTACCCAACTCGTCTTGAACTGTGCCAGTGCTCCAAGCTGAGCCAAGGAATAGGGGTGTGTGTGTGTGGGTGTTTGTGTGTGTGTGTCTGTGTTGTGTTGTATGTTGGGTTAAATACGCCATGTTTTTAGTGTAGGTCAATTTTTGCTACTTCCCGAATGAGTTCCCAACATTCAGAGTCTGGGAACATGTTACCTAATTAGCATGTGGACTGATACTAACATGAGCGAAAACAGGTGCATCGACAGCCTTTCAATCTAAATTCATAGATCACTGTGTATAAACGATGTCACATCTATCAAGGCTAATTCCCAGCCTCTAGCAAGCTAGCATTTTACCTGGGAGAATACTAAATCTATTTCAACTCACCGATCTTGAGCCTTGAAACAAATAAACCTTGATACTGATCTCGGATCCCTGGAACTATTCCCAATGCTAGCTGGCCAAAGAAGCAAGGGGATTTTGCTATTAGCAATATATCTTTTTTTATTTATCTTTTTATTTTAGCCAGTAGCGAACTCTCCCAGGGCTAGCATTGGCCCAGGCCCCAGTGGTTGAAAATTCTTGCCCTAAGAAACGCCCCAGGTCCCACATCTCTTTCAAAGATCTCCTAGTCTTTGATGTTCATGACGCAATTTATTTTGGCCCGCGTTTAACAAAGCACACGTTTTGACATTCACTTGTGATCGCTACCTACCTGAATCCTAAAACGTGGTTAGATTAATTGGGCTTTGATGATCCCTGGTTTTAAAATGTCTCTCATAATTTCCCTCTGTCTTGTTGTTTTACAGATGACACACTGTCACTGCCTCACCGTGTGCTAATGTTACCCCAAGGTACCCCCCCAGTGGTATCATAATGACTAGATGATTGATATGTCAGGATAAACGTAGGGATAAATGACTGTCATTGAATATATCATGCCTGACTATGTCGAGGTCCATGCAAAAATGCCCTAGGTCTCCCATCACCATCACAGGTATGTGAAAATGTCTAGGGTTTGACAGTCTTCTTGTCCGATCTTGTCAAAACCCACGCCATGGGTTGCGTGTGTGTTTGCGTGTGTGTGTGTGTGTGTGTGTGTAAGGCAGGGTGTGTGTAAGAAAGATGTGTTCCCATGGGGAGGTTAACTTTCGTGTCTGTCAGAAGGATGTAGGATCAACTGATGCTTAAAGGGGATTTCTCTAATTTGCGTCTTTTGGAAGTGATCTGAATAACAACAGAAACACATTGAAACTGGGAGAAAGTTGAAACAATCCTCCAATCACTTGAGTTTAACTTTGACTTATGGTCGACCAGATTACAAAAGATGTAAAAACAATATATTTATGCGATTCATATGCCTTAGGTGGACCAGTAAAAATAATGCATTTTAGGATGTGCTTTTTTATGCACCCAAAATCATATCTGGTGTATAGATGTTGTGAAACAATATAATTTTTCTATCCCTGCTGATATATTATGGACATTTTCCATGTACATAATGCCCCTTTAAACATTTTATGTATCTCACTGAAGAGTAAAACAGGGACTTGTGAGTATGAACACATACTGTCTTCTGAGAAATATACTCTACATACTGAAGCTAGATCTCCAGGGCATACAATGAAGACAGACCTAGCTACATACAGTATGCTATTTAATAATCCGCCGTTTACAAAAATGAGGCATGCCATCTGTTGAGCCGTCAACTTATCACTTCTCGGTGTGTTTAATAATATCCAAGCGTGTGGCAAATTGGCCAACCAATGGAGAGACCTGACCTTTCTACTGTGTTTAGCGTGTCGCAGCGTGTATGGACAAATGGCGTGTGTGAATCTATAGACCCCCGTGTTGTAAAGAGTGAGACATGGTAGAGATAAAACGTGAACAAAAGGAAAAGAGAAGCCTTTCACTTGGCTCTGATCCAGCTTCATATCACTTGGCCTGTCAAGCCTTTTCAAAGTCAATTTATTTTTAGATATTTCAAAAACTAATTTGGAGGCGATTTTCGCTCAGCACCCCCACCCCTCCCACCCCCCCAGCCCTGCCTCAGCCTTGCCCACTGCTCCTGCTGGCGCCGGTATATAAGCTCATTGCTCAGCAGCAGTGCAGCTCTATTTGATTTAATTCAGAGGGCCATCTGTAATCCCCAGGACTGACCCTGGGCCCAGAAAGCCTACCATTCTCTCTCTCTCTCTCTCTCTCTCTCTCTCTCTCTCTCGCTGTCTGTCTGTCTCTCTGTCTGTCTTTCTGTCTGTCTCTCTCTCTCTCTCTCCCTCTCTCTCTGTCTCTCCCTCTGTCTTTCTCTTTCTGTCTCTCTTGTCTCTGTTTCTCTTGCCCTCCTCTTTACATAGGCAGAAATCTCATGATCATGTATAGCTTCTCTCTTTCTGTCTCTCTCTTCTTCTCTCACACACACCAGTATTCCAGTCTTTTTCAGGTGTTCAGCTCCTTTGGGAAAGTACTTGCTCCTCTAACAAACAGCAACCTAAACTGATGCTTCATGCCTGAATTAGTGTTTTATCTATTTCCTCTCAGAGGAGCAAGGTGTTCTGAATGTGCATTTTTTCCCAAGAGGCTAGCTCCTATGGAAAATAGACAAATGCTTCTTAGTGTACTGAACATAGTTCTACTGCATTGATTCTATGTTGTGTTATGGGTTTCATTAGTCGTCATCCTCCCTACAAACCAGACCAAGCAAATGTCTTCCAGTCCCGCTTGGATGCGTCCCAGGCCTAGCTAGGCTTTGCTATGCAATGCTATTCAAGGCTATGCTGGACTAATGTTAGGCACTGTTAGGCTAGCTAATCTATGCTAGGCTAAGCTAACTGCCCTCTAGTGGTTGTTGGTCATAGTGCAGCTATGACCAACAAGCTCAGAACTCGGACGGCACCTGGAGAGCCTCTCCATTTCCTTCTAAAGTACCCAAGCATGTGTGGAGGGACAACTTGGCACTTAAAATATCTAAATACCACTGCCCTTTCTCTGCCTATCTATTCCTGTCCTTTCAGTCTCTTGTAGTAACCCCTCTGTATAACTCTTCCTCAATGCCTCTCGCACTCCATCTCTCTCTCCCTCTCTTTCTCTCCACCTCTCTCTCTTTCTCTCCACCTCTCTCTCCACCTCTCCGCCTCCCTGCGTCTATCACGTCCCCCCCTCTCTGAATCGGCCCAATTAGCCCTGTGCTTCCCTCACTGCCTTTGCCAGAGCTAAATGCTTTAGTGATACACCCACGCACTGTTAATGTCTTTCAAAGGGTTTCTTTTTTGATGGCAACTAAAAAAAAATACTCTTTCTTGATGAGCCAGAGTCATCTGCTCTTACACATAACGGACCATTATTCTAACCTGGCAGATCCAGAGCGGAGTTGTGAAGTGCTGTTTAGAGGGTTGTGCTACTTGGATGTGTGGTTAATTAAAAAATTTAAAGGAGGGGGGTTCTGTGGAATTAGACTTCAATCCAACTGTGTGTGTTCCGACTCCGTGTACGATGGTTGCCAAGGTAAATCTCATTGTGTCGTAATTCACCACTAATGGGAAACTGACGATGTATTTAGCTGCGTTGCTCTAGCTTGAAAATGCACACTATATGTAAATGTCCTGATATTGGCTTGGAACTCGCCTGTGATCGATAGTATCTCTCCCGTGTTTCCTCCCTCACTCTCTCCCCCTCCTCTCTCTGTACCTCCCCCTTTTTTAGGAGGTGGTAGGGTTGGGTGATTAGCGGTGTCAGAGCGCCGAGTCAGCAGTGATTATGAAAGGTTGGCCACAGACGACCTCCGGCGACTCCTTTCATATCCCAAAATAACTCCAGTGGTCATCCTGTGTGAGAATACCTACCAGCCTGGGGTCCATGCAGAGCTGCATCACCGTGCTGTGTGTGTCGCTGTGTGTGTCTGTGTGTATGTGTGTGTCTGTGTGAGAGAGACGTGGTGTGTGTATGTGTGTGTGTGTGTGTGAGAGACTTGGTGTGTGTGTGTGTGTGTTTGCCTGTGTCACTGCATGAGTGAGCGTTGTTCCCTTCTGCTTAGGTAGCTGGCAGGCCCTGTTATTAATGTGTGTTTGAATATGTAATTCATAGAGTGCAGATGGACCATTGGTCTGGTCAGTAAGTAGCGGTGTCATCCCAGGAACAGAGGAGTGCTTTAGGAGCTGTAATTCCCCCCTCCTATCGATCCTCGACACTCCCCCAGTGATGAACACTACGCTCCCTTTAGAAGATTCGCTGCACAGGCAGGATTGGACGGAGGTGTGTGTCTGTGTCTGTGTGTTTGTGGGTGGGTGTGTGTGTAATATATATGTTAAGGGACCCCCCAATCCACCCACCTCCCCTCCTCACACCATTACCTGCGGACACACACCGATCATCTGCGTTGTTTTGTCATTTGGCTCCATGAATGAACTCCATAGGGTCCTCTACGCAACCGGCAGAAGTCATTCTGTGGGCTCTGTGGGGTTTGGCACGGGGGGGGGGCGGTTCTGCCCACACGGATGGAGCCAGAGTGGATGAGGGCAGCGCTGTTCGAGGTGGTGCTGCCGTCGCATCATTGTTGGCACCGGCTCAGCGCAGCGTTTCAAGGGCATCGATTCAACTGGGATTCATTAATATGTATTGGAAATTATTTTCTACTTTGTTAGGGAGTCTCGTGGTTTCGCCGCTCTGAAGGTTACGGCGGATAGAGTGTGTGTGTATGGGTGTGCCGATGCCAAGGTGGGCGTGTTCTGTCCCTGGGGAGGTGCACTGTTGGAGATTTGGAGCGAAGGGGTGCTTCAGGGTCGCCTGTGGGAAAAGAATTTTCCAACTACTTACAACACGTGTCTTTTGTAGGAGGAAAATGAAGCCAGAGGAGGTGATATATTCATGTGTGATTTGCCCCAGCTGTTTGGGAATACCTGTTACATGAGAGGTAGCTGTATTAACTTCATAAAGTTCAGTGGAGACGGGTGCAGCTGAACTGCAGCTCAGACTACATTGAGGTGCTGTAAGGTGATGCGCAAAAATCTGTCCTTTTTTTTAATGAATTTTTTTGTTGCAAAACTACGGTTTCATGTGATATCAATCAAACTGGGAATTCCACAATCAGCTCTTTGACTTGCTATTCAATCCTAAAAGCAAGTGTTTGGTTTCACAGACACTGATCGAGCCTGGTCCTGAACAACTCAACAGGACCTGAGCTAGTTTTTTTGTAGTCCAGGACTAGGCTCAATCTGTGCCCATGAAACCAGCCCTGAATGTGTAACTGTGCATCTTCTGATTTTTAGAGTGGTCATGTGGTATTTGGGTTTCATCGTTTTAATAATTCTGTGCCCTACATTAAGCCATAAAAAGGAGCTGTGTTCCATATTCTCTGTTAACAAACAATGGTGCGGTTTAGAAGACTACTACTCAGGAAAGTTTGGAGTTTTGGGATTTGCTGTTGAGTGTCTCTCTGAGAAGGTGACTTTGAAAATACCTTGTCATGACTGGATCCAAGCATTCTAGATTCAAGTAATAGCACTCTGTTGATATTTCAAGAGCTTAATTGATACTTGTAGTTCATAGATCAATTGATTTACTGTCAATTTAATAATCATAAGACGTGGAATGGTATGTTATAATTTTGGTTTGTCACTGACTGAGGGAAGAAAGGAAAGGTAAGGGCTTTCTTAATGGTGTTTAATATTGGCAGTTAATACTATGAAAGATGGCTTTTTGGAGGCTGCCCTTACCAGCGTATCACTCTCCAAGTCTGTTCATCATACACTGAGCAGGCAACAGAAATTTAGCCGAGTTGCATACATTATCATGGGTTACATTATCCCACATTTTTACATTAAGAGTAACACCATCATCCCCAGTTTCTACATTATCCAAAATTACATTATCTTAAGTAATGAAATTGTACTGAATTAAAACACAATCCTGAGTTAATAGATTATCCCAAGTTCCTGTATCTGTAGCTTGTAATACCCTGGAGTTAGAGTTAGTAGGTTTTTGCAGTAGTGTAGTGGAGGATAAACGCAAGTATTGTTTTAGCATGAAAATGTAGCCACATTTTCTAAAAAAGTATTACATTATTTTCAAATTCACTTTAGGGTTAGGGTTAAAACAATTAGTTTTTATCTACCAATATTTTTTTTTCCATTGCTACGTTATTGGTTTGCAGGGTTTGAAAATGAGCGGGGAGTGCAAATAAAACAAATTAAATATAATTTGTTTTTCTGATTAACGTTATTAAACAGTGTTAAAGCTTGACTAAAATAGTTCCTGTAGTACGTTCTGCCTGAAATCATGATGAATAATAAGAATTAAAACATTTTTATAGTTCATTTTTGTAGGGTCAGCTTTCAAAACTCACTTCTGGAATTGTATAAAACTGTTCAAAGTATTAACTTATTCTCTTTCAAAAAGTTTAACGTTTGTCACAGATTAATTGTACATGGACGGTCAAAAGTACCTTTGGATTTTTCTTCTTTACGGATGGTGCACTTCTGCTCCCATAAGGTGCCTGTGGGTTAGATTTTCAACTGATAAATCGTCAAAGGTGGAGTAAACATGGCATAGATTTTGGACAGATTAATAAAGCACCATAGAAAGCAATTTTCCTTGGAGCAAACAAAAACACAACACCCTAAATTAATCCAGAGAAAATGCTATTTCATTTTTCAAGCACAAATATGTCAGTTCTGTTAAATTGAAAATAGCATAATGAGGGATTTTCACAGAAAATGGTAGGCTCTGAGTTACATTCACCCAGTCACCCCCTCACTCACTCTCTCCTCTCTCGCTCTCTCTGTCCTGCTGCATTCCCTTTAGAAATAAGAGGCACAAACATTTAAATGGATGTGTCATTGGGAAGATGGATAGGTCTCAGTTAATGTGTTTTTTTTACCCTCTCACACGGCCAGGAATTTACTTCCCTCGCCTGGGATCGTTGGTGTAATGAACCCTGAACGGAAAGCGCTCAACGTGTTCATCTTTTTCTCAGTTTTCCCAAAGCCAGATTCCTGGACTCTCCGGGACTTATCGGAGACTCAAAGCTCAAAGCCAATTTCCCAAACCGGCCCCCTACTGTGTGTGTGTTTGTGTTTGCGTGCGTGTGTTTGCGCGACCCCGCCATGTGTGTTTCCCTTTGATTGATACACATAGAATGGAAATGGAAATCAAGTGGCTTTGGTGTAAAAGCGATGGCCAGTCCCTTCCGTGGCTGATTTGCGACACTGCAGATCAGTGAGGGTTTCTCTTCCACCGTGGCAGAGAGAGATGTGTTGGAAATGCACAGCGTCTCTCCGGCCCCCTCCAGACTCATCTTATTTCCAGATAAAAAAGGAGTACCCATTCTGTTGCTGCTTTCCTTTAAAGGTTGGTTCTGTCATGCCTTCCTTCTAACAGAGAGGCACTCCTATTCATGGGGGGGGCTCTCTAACCCCCCCAAGAAGGCACATACTAACTGGGCTTTCATCATCTTTTTCCTCCCCTGTCTCAGAAACAACCTGTAAAGTGTAATCCCCCCACTGTCATATGCACGTAAACACACAGATTCGTGGTTTTAGGTGTCACTTTCACACACTGAATGTTGAATATGTACACAGAAAGCCTGCCTCACTGCAGCGTGAAATAGTAAAGGCCACATAAATCAGCCCTCCATCTGTTGACACTCCACAGTCAGCACACACTGACCCTTTCAGCAGTGTTCATAGACATTTCTGATTGATATTGACGTTAATTAGTGAGGTTCTGCTAACAGTCCTATTTCTCTGCACTTTCTAACCATCCATTAAAGTGGTATGATGTGGTTATTGAATACATTTTTTGCCTAACAAGATAACAATCCATCAATTTGTGTCGACTATCGATAAATAATGCATTTTCACCTCATCATCATCTAAACTTTGCTAAATTGCCTCTTGTGGAACAACGCTAAATTACCTTTGAGTAGATTAGCCAGGGAGACATTCTGGGAAGTACTGCATTGTTGCTGAATCACTTGGTTGTGTCTTCTTATAGATGCAGTCCAGCGGATGTCAACCTGTTAGTATAGCTGGCATACAAGAATTGGTAGTTGAGGGAAACAAGCTAGTTGCATAGGGTGGATTGGTGACAAAGACATGAAAATTGGTCTTTTTTAGTCATATGTAACACTGAGATTTTAAATACAGTATACAATGGGGAGAACAAGTATTTGATACACTGCCGATTTTGCAGGTTTTCCTACTTACAAAGCATGGAGAAGTCTGTAATTTTTATCTTCAACTGTGAGTGACGGAATCTAAAACAAAAATCCAGAAAAGCACATTGTATGATTTTTAAGTAATTAATTTGCATTTTATTGCATGACATAAGTATTTGATACATCAGAAAAGCAGAACTTTATATTTGGTACAGAAACCTTTGTTTGCAATTACAGAGATCATAGGTTTCCTGTAGTTCTTGACCAGGTTTGCACACACTGCAGCAGGGATTTTGGCCCACTCCTATATACAGACCTTAGTTGCCCTGGCTGTGTGTTTCGGGTCGTTGTCATGCTGGAAGACCCAGCCACGACCCATCTTCAATGCTCTTACTGAGGGAAGAGGTTGTTGGCCAAGATTTCGCGATACATGGCCCCATCCATCCTCCTCAATACGGTGTAGTCGTTCTGTCCCCTTTTGCAGAAAAGCATCCCCAAATAATGATGCTTCTACCTCCATGCTTCATGGTTGGGATGGTTGTACTCATCCTTCTTCTTCCTCCAAACATGGGGAGTTGAGTCTAGACCAAAAAGCTCTATTTTTGTCTCATCAGACCACATGACAATCTCCCATTCCTCCTCTGGATCATCCAGATGGTCATTGGCAAACTTCAGATGGGCCTGGACATGCGCTGGCTTGAGCAGGGGGACCTTGCGTGCGCTGCAAGATTTTAATCCATGACGGCGTAGTGTGTTCCAAATGGTTTTCTTTGAGACTGTGGTCCCAGCTCTCTTCAGGTCATTGACCAGGTCCTGCCGTGTAGTTCTGGGCTGATCCTTCACCTTCCTCATGATCAAGGATGCCCCACGAGGTGAGATTTTGCATGGAGCCCCAGACCGAGGGAGATTGACGTCATCTTGAACTTCTTCCATTTTCTAGTAATTGCGCCAACAGTTGTTGCCTTCTCACCAAGCTGCTTGCCTATTGTCCTGTAGCCCATCCCAGCCTTGTGCAGGTCTACAATTTTATCCCTGATGTCCTTACACAGCTCTCTGGTCTTGGCCATTGTGGAGAGGTTGGAGTCTGTTTGTTTGAGGGTGTGGACAGGTGTCTTTTATAAAGGTAACGAGTTCAAACAGGTGCAGTTAATACAGGTAATGAGTGGAGAACAGGAGGGCTTCTTAAAGAAAAACTAACAGGTCTGCAAGAGCCAGAATTCTTACTGGTTGGTAGGTGATCAAATACTTACGTCATGCAATAAAATGCAAATCAATTACTTAAAAATCATACAATGTGATTTTCTGTGATTTTCTGGATTTTTTAGATTCCGTCTGAGTGTACCTATGATTAAAAACTACAGACCTATACATGCTTTGTAAGTAGGAAAACCTGCAAAATCGGCAGTGTATCAAATACTTGTTCTTCCCACTGTTTAACTGTAACATACAGACGGAAATGTGTAACTCGGGGGTCAAAATGGAGATTCGCAATCTTTCCCTAATGGCATCGCTCCTCCAAGCATTTCTATGACATTTCTATTGTTTGGGTGGAGTTCTGATAACCTCTTTACTGGATCCATGTCATTGTGTCCAGCTGAAGTAGATGGACGTTTCTGTCACAGCAGACAGCCTGTGTCCTGCCTACCCCTTCGAGTGATTTGGTTTTGATGAAAAAAATGCTGAAAAGAGCACTGTAAAATGATCAGGAATGAGGTTGTGGTCAATTTGCGGTACACAGATTTGTTTTCGTTATTGTAATTATGTTACGTTCCCCCCCGGCCTTCCGCTCCAACCAAACTGTCTGGAGGCTGAATCTCGTGGCCTACTGCAAACCAACTCTACTGTGTGTCAGTATACCCTCTCAACCATCCTCCACAACAAGCTTAACAACATGCAGCACTGTCTCCCAATATGCCTGCACACTATACACTACAATCCTGTTTCCAAAGTACAGTTGGGACGCTGCATGAAATATAAATAAAAACAGAATCCACTGTTGTGCAAATAATTTAAACCGTATATATTGAATAGAAAATAGTATAAAGACAACATATCAAATGTTGAAACTGAGAATTTTTTTTGTATGTTGTTTTATTGTATGTTGTTGCATCTTATTGTATCTTTATTGTATCCCAACATTTTTAGAATGTGCTGCTGGCATTGAATTAAAAATGGGCATGCATTTCTCCAAAAACAAATAACATTTCTCCATTTCAACATTTGATATGTTGTCTTTGTACTATTTTCAATTAAATATAGAGATAATTGATTTGCACATCATTGCATTCTGTTTTTATTTGCATGTTACACAGCGTTCCAACTTTTTTGGAAACCGGGTTGGAGTTCAGCCATACTGAATATTTTAACTCAGTGCCGCAGTCCCTTCATCTAAGAGACGCCCATATTAGAGAAGTCTTACATCGCGGAATTAATCCATGGGGATAATAGTCCAGGACAGATTTGGGATGAGGTTGTATTGCATTATAATCCGCTCATCTTAATCAGAGCTCCAATTGCTTTTTGCAGTGTTTGACAAGATTAAGTTATCTTTCTCCTGTGTTTTACATTGAGATTGTGGATTGCAGAGTTCTTAAGAGGGTATTTTTAGGTGATCTTCCGGACCATGACTTAATTCTGTCAACTCTTTCCAGGTCACTTTCCATAAATGTAAATATCGGTAGAGAGAATTAAGGGGCTGTGTTCAGAAATCAGCTCAGAGTTCATTTAGCTTCTCAGATCTTAACGGACCCCCCTGTCTCAGTTCCAAGGTCTTATGCTGCTATACTATTGTGGTGGGGGATTGGGTCAGTTCTCCTTCCCCACTAAATTCTCCTTCTCCACTATAAATCGTTGTTGATATGAGGAATGCATTTTCTGAATTTTCCCAGTCTCCTCCCATATTACATTTTAGGAGAACATGAGGTCCTGGTCCACACCTGCGGAGTACCTGGTTTGGGTGACCCGTTGCTGTCCCTGTCCTTGTCCACCTGGTCATACTTCTGACCTAGTCTAAATTTAAATAGACTCTGGATTTAGCCCACATGCATTTTTTTATTATTCCAATTGGACTCTTAATATCTCACTGGTCAACCCTCTGAGTCTGGGTCCTTTCTGGGTTTCTTCCTAAAATTCAGCCTTCTTAGGGAGATTTTCCTAGCCACTGAAATTCAACACTACTGTTGTTTGCTCCTTGGCGTTTAAGGCCGGGTGTTTCTGTAAAAGCACTTTGTGACAACTGCTGTTGTAAAAAGGGCTTTATAATACATTTGATTGATTTGATTGATTAATAAATGAAGAGCGGGCCTCTAATCCTAGAACAGAACATTTTGTTTTCATGAATAAGAGCCTAAACAGATTTATGCCAGAATGTTGAGATGTATAATCAGTAATTATACTATTACACATTGATATATAGATTTGCATTTCATTAATAACATTACTGTAGCGTGGTCCCAGATTAGCTGTATTCTGAAATGTTATCCATCAGCTCTATTGCTATACTGTATTCTCCATCCCCTCATTTACTTTCAAATTGGCGAGATATTATAAAATTATATCTGATATACTGTGTACAGCACAGTTTCAAATGGGAAACATACCATCTAGCCAGAACACCAAAATATTGTTTGTCATGCTGTGCCTGTTGATTCAAGCGACAACATCTTTCAAGCTGTTACGAAAATGCTGTTTCAAAGTGTTGTTGCCCCAAACAAGAGGAAAGTAATTACTGACAAAGTCATCACGAACACAGCAATCACTGACAAAGAAATCCCGGATAAAGTAATCCCTGACGACTCGACCAAAACGAAGGCAGGTGGTGTGTAAAATGGGTTCCGAAAGGCAGTCACTGGGGTGTCCACTGAAAGTTGCCTTAGTGGGTAAAAAAAGAAAAGTTTATGGCTTGTAAACTCAAAAAAAGTCGGACAAAGACCTGAGTGACCCAGATGAACTATTAATCATTGTTGCCATGTTAGAAACATTTGGCCCAGAGAAGAGACAGAAAACATTCTCCAACAGTCCCACAGCAGTTTATTTAGGTCCCCAATCTTGGCCCAGATTTCAGCATGCAAACTAACACACAGATTTTTTGGTTTCTTTTTGTTTAACATTTTAGTTAACTTCTTACTCTAAACAAAAATAAAGAACAAAGCCAAAACTAAATGTACTACAGAAAAATGCTACTTTTGTCTTTGATTTCTGAATTTTCCCAATTTCATATAAAAAGCTAAACATTTTAGCTTTTTATACATTTGAAGTTTTGAAGTTTTGTCAGTCAAGTGTCAAGTGTTGTCAGTTAGGTTTTCCAAAAGGGATGAGACATCACAGAAATTTGAATCTTTCATATTTATCTTTTTAACATTCCTAACAGGCCAGGAAAGTACACATTAGTGGGGCTATGGGAAAACACAATTTTGAAGGTCTTATGTTTGGGCTCCTAAAAGAGTCTTTGTTATTGTCGAGAGAGGTACGTATTGGAGCAAGGAGTTAAGGAGGTCAGGTCAGCTGTCAAGGAAACATGGGCAGAGAGTATGTTTTTCTCTCATGGAAATGACCTCCTTTCAGAGTTGCTGCTGCCTATTTTAGAGATAGCTTGGAGAGGAGTGTCAGTGTACAAAAGAAAAGCATAGGCTGGCTCTGTGTCATTGTTCCACTACATCAATTTGTGATGGACAACAGTCGGCGGTCTGTGGACAATGGAGCTTGGCTGGCCACCTGTTTTCCATCGATTGTCCCAAGACAATTTGGGTAGTTCGACCGTTGCTGGAAGGCCGCAGTGATTTTCCTTCCTCCTTTGGCTGGAATTCCTTCACCAAACAGCCCCAAATTATTGCTGCAGCAATTAGGACAGAGCACATTGCATTATTTGGCCCCTCCTGTCTACTCTCCTCAGGCAGATTGCCAAGCGTTCCGTCTGACCTACCATTTGCCGAAACCCAAGTTGGCAATGACAGGTACAACTTTGACAAGGTGAAGATGGAAATGTTTTCGGTCCAGCCTGAAGGTTTGAATACTTTTTGACCAACACAAGTAAAGGGCATGGGTACCATTCCTGGGTATCTTTAAGTTCCACAACAATATACAGAAGTCGGCGAAAACGATGCACCTAAAATAATGTTACATTTTAGTCTTTCCCACCCAATGGGAGGGTGTCGGTATTGTATCACGCAGACTGTGTACAGATTTTCTAGACCAGATGATCAGGAGTGATGACAAGAACTGGTCTGGCATGTTTTGGCAAAATCCATTAAATAAATAAACCCATTAAAATCAGAGACACCTTAAATCGCTAATGTAGATTGGTATAATGGTGCAGTGGACCACATAAAGGGACAGAAAATACTAACAGTTGACAGTTACATACACTGGCTGATGAGTAGAAAAGACGATGGGCTGTGAGGGGTAAGTATAGTATATGCTATAAGTGGGTTTAGGGTTGATGTGTACGTATGCTGTTTTAGTATGGCATTTCTATATGTAATGAGATGGGCAAAGTTTTGAAGGCAGATTGCGCAACTGTTTGTGTAGGTTTTGTGGTGGCTTGATTTGATGAGCATAGTGTTATTAGTGTCTATAGGACAGATGGCCAGTTGCTGAGGGCCAAACCACAGGGAAAGAAGCTGTTCAGCCGGATCAGGATTGACTGGAGGAGTTTTTTTTCTTCAGCTAACGGTGGCGGTACATCGACTGGGCTAACTTCTTGGAGGTTCCTGGTATCATTGGCCTCCCATCTGGGATTGTGGGAGATAATGTTCCCCAGGAATTTGAATGATTCAGCTTAACTAACAGCTGAGCCCTCGGTCTCAAGGGGAAGAGGTGGGCGGTGTTTTCTAAAGTCAACCAGAGTTCTATGTTAAGTTGCAGGTTATACTGACTTCGCCAGGTCAACAGCCGGTCGACCACTTCACAGTAAATGGACTCATCGCCATATGTTAGCTTATTAGAAATCTCTAATTAAAGCCAAAGCAATGCAAAGACATACATGTTATGAACAGAAGCCAACTGTCAGTGTTAGGAGACATCAAGTCACCTTGAATAGAGACGTAACCCTTCTGCTGGCCAAATGGACCTATTGTATTTAAATAATTGGTTGGCGAACGGAAAGTAAAGACATTATTGGCTGAAGCTTCTTTTTTTGTCTCCAATAAATAATTAATTCAACTGTTTCTTTAACCATAGTGCTAAGTTTGACAAACTATCTCAGCGGTGTAACAATTTCAACTACTTCTTTACTAACTTTAGAACTGATCAGCTGTCCTTTATGACTCCAGGCGGAGTCAACCATACAAGTCGTTTGAACCTAAACACAATATCAAAATGTTTTCCTGTCCCAGTAGCTTTAACAGGATAACGATGCCACACAAATACACACACACACACCTACACCACACTAATTCTCACTCCAAATCAAACCACTAATAAAACCATATTTATAACCCTAACTTTATACCCAAGCACAGGTGAGGACCAGAAAAATGTCCTCAATTCAACTGGTTTACCATGGTAACTGTGATTGTGAAGACTGCTTCTTTTCTCATAAAGTAATGCAACACACACATTGCTGCATATTATAGTGACACGTTGCTTTCAATCCCAGCTGTTGCTGTGACGAGGCCCAGAAAATAAGAAAAACAAACCCTTCTCATTAACTGGTTGGTTTGTATCTGGTGCAGAGAGTTAGACTCAAACCCTTAAGAGACAACATTTCATTTAATCCTGGAAGGCAACAGTCCTTTTATATTCTAATCAGGCAAAACATCATATTGGATTTTTGACCAGGTACAGGGACTTCACATATCCATCACTATTACCTCAGCATGTCAAGTGCTGGGCCTTTAGAGAGGCACCAGGAGGAAGCACAGAATGAGAATAAGTCTTCGTGCCTCTTGGTGCTATCATCAGAAATCTGCTGACATTCTCTGCTCACCGCAGTGTGATCGCCTTTTATTAAAACGTCTGACTATATTACATTATTAAAAGGGGCCCGTTTTTACTTACACCTGCAAATAAAAGCGTAAGGCACCGCAAAAACACACGAGCAAAAGAGCCAACACCCAAAAGAAAGATAAAACATCATTTGACAATAAAGAAAGGCGAAAAGCTTCGCGATGAATGTGGCACAAAATCCAGTTTATGGGCATTATTGCATTTTGCTGGCCACTGGCTATTGACTGGCCAACCACTGACGTTACCGGATGACATCCTTTACCTTCGCACATTCCTCTCCATCTCCGGCCCGTCAGTCGCACAAAAAGCATTGGTCGAGATTACAGCATTATGTTCCATAGGAAACGACATGGCCGTTGGGCAAATTTGATTGGTTGGAACATGGAGTCCATAGCTATTTCCTGTGAAGAATGGAGACGCCTGCGGCACAGCAAGTGATGCGGCTGGTTAATAATACATATTTTACCTCCTAGACCCTGGAACATTTATACCCTCACACTTTCATTTATTTCTCGCATCTTATCTTTCCCACCTACGGCCGCATTTCTCATTTTTCTTGGGTATTTTGCCCGTTTGTTGTTGTTATTGTGATTACGTACTAAACCCTCCAACCAGCCTCTAAGGACTAAGGCCAAAAGGACGAGCTAGAAAAGGTGTGGGAAGTTTAGAAAACTTTGAGGAATGTCATGTTTGTTGCTTCTCGTTCACACGTTTTCCTCCGCCCAGTTTTTCTGTGTGGATACTTGTAAATCAGAATATTCAGAGCGTTCGGATATTTTATATTCTCACTATAGCTGACACACACTAATGAAAACTTGATATTTGGTAGACAGTTTGATGGGGTGCGTTTCTTTTACATTTATCTCTGTGCCTGTTATCTCTGCCTTCGTTGGGAATGTGTCGAAGTCATTGAACGACCATTGCTCGTGTCTGTAGGTGACTATCAGGAGAAATTGTTAATCTCTCGCCCGAGCCCGCGCGGCAGGCTGTAGTCATTTACAATATAATGGCAGGATCAAGATGAACAGGGATACTGACATCTTTGATATTTCTGCCACGATCGAAGCCGGAGATAGAGCGCCACCACTTCTTTCACTTTCTGAAGGAAGCTGCTCACTTAACGACAGGGGGTTCATTACCCATCAGTGGTCCGCACCCAGATAAGACCCCCACAATTTCCTGTTAGTTCCTGACCTCTGAAATAATCATCTGCTCTGCCAGTAATTTGATTGCTAATTGGCTAGATGTTATAATGAACAGTGTCATTTTTGTTCAACTCTGATGTGGCACATTGTAATTCAACCCCTTCCATGGTCTGAGAGCCGATGGTCGCTGAACGATTTGCTCACCCAGTCATCCAAAGCTTTTGAGTGGCATTAACTTAACACAAAGGACACAATACCACGGCCCTAATAGTAATGGAAATCTTTGCAGATACAATTGCAGTACTGTGATTATGTGGCCAGGGCCCTATTTTCTTTTGTAAAGAGTATTCAAAATTGCTATACCACCGTTCAAGCAATCCTGTCCCTCCTCCCCCCTCTTACTGTGAAGCAGATAAGGACTGAAAGACAGGAAACAGTGGTTTGTTCTCCTTGAAGACAGAGTAAAGTGTTTATGGGCTGTCCTGGCTGTCTAACCATGGTGATAAGGCATATGGGAAGAGAACAGGAGTCCTATTTAGGCCAGCTCCTTGAGCTGAGGGTCCTACCTGGATTTAGGGGATTTCCCATCCAGATACGTCCCCGTTGTGTTACTCCGGAGCTCCCTGCTTACCTTCTCATTTGACCCTCAGCAACTTAAAATCCATTCCCCACTTCAATAAGGTCTGCCTTTCCATTATCTCTCCCTCCTTTTCTTCTATCCATCCATTTTTCCTCCCTTCACCTCTCCCCATATCCCTCCATTCCTCTCAGGCTCTTTCTTATTTTATTCCCCACTCTCCCTACTCCACTCATCCATCCTCCTTCTCGTCTTTCCTCCTCTTCTTCCTCCTCCTCCTCTCCCTCACCGTCTTCTCCACCACCGACAGGGGGGTGGTTGTGGTGGGGGGGGGGGGGTGCAGTGGAGGTGGAAGTGCTCGAAACAAATCAGCCCATCGATCCCCTGGATGTACCCTCCAACACCCCCCCCCCCTCGGTCGTCAGCAGAAAACAAAGTGTTTATTAAGCAAAAACCTCCCCCCCGATCCGTCGCAAGGCACCGTCTTATCTGAGGCGTATCTCGGAGGGAGCGTAGCGGAGGGCTCTCGCCAATTCCCCTGCACGCGGCCGTCGCCCGGTTCCCAATTGCCTCTCAGAAGGAGTTTACTTGAGAAGGTTTCTAATTGCCTGTTGCTTGAATATTTTTTGGGGGGGGCCAGTCCAACAGTTCTTTCACGATCTTCAGAAAGAGAGCTGGCTTAACCATTTATGACAATGGGTAGAAAAGCAAAGCACTGTACACTATAGCTGAATGTTTATCTGTTATCTGCGGCCCATGGGGCATAGAAAGTGAATCAGAGGCTGAATTCAGAGGAAACGATTGCATTATTGGTTCATCCGAGCTTGAATTGGATTGAAATGGAAAGCTGTGGCTTCTCTCACGCGGAGAGAGAGAGAGAAAATACATCACTGCTGATTAAATGATTTAAAGAAAGAGAACGTGGAGGAGGGGGGTACGTAGAGAGAGGAAACTAACAGGGGAAGAGAAAGAGACAGAAAGAGCAAGAGAGAGAGAGGGATTAGAGTTGGAGTTGAGAGCAGAACTGAAGGCATATTGATGGAGGGAAAGGAGAGAAAGATAAATAGAGACAAATCAAGGAAATTAAGGGTTAGACTGGTGAAAGAGAGAAGCAACAACAGGACCATGTCCATCCATTAGACGGCTGCATTCGTCGGCCTGTTCCACTCTACCGTTTGACCGACAGACAAGCTAGATTTGGGCCACTCTGGCTTCAGGGCTGCCGCGCGCCAATAATCAATCAGACATTAATGGAGTAAGTGGCTGTGGGAGGATATTAAATGTTAATTGCTGTAAAATATTGATCCCACTGATCGATCCTTGGGATAATTGCAATCGGAGGAAAAATAAAGATACATTAGACCAGTAACCCCCTGTACTGAAACGAGCCAACCAAGATTAATGTCTGTGTAGATGAGTTGTGTTTTGGCATTGTTTTGTGTATTATGGGCATGTCCGCCATTTTCAGAACCTCATTGCTATATCTCAACTGACATCCTATTTACACTGCTAGACTGGACCGGGTCAGGCCTCTGGTCAATAGAAGTGTGCTAAAGAGGAAATAAGGTGTCCTTTGGAACACAACCTCAAACTGAAAGAGTTCTTATAAATTCAAAGAGAAACTATTGGGGAGAGAGTGCTCAGTCATCTGGACACCTCCTCTTTGGTATTCAGGGATCCATTTACAATCATATATTTATTATTCATTTGGCCTATCAGTCAGGGGCTATTCTGATATACATTTTCCTTCTGCAATCTGTCTGGCCCGCGACGAATTTCATTCGGGTTCGACTTTCATTATACGCCCACTCTGTCTCTTGTAACATTTCATGCTTTCTCCTCTAGTGCATTCAGAGTAGCTATTCAATTCCAATCAAGTTGTAAGCTTCCAGTAGCTTCTTCGTATTGGTTTTCTAGTTTACTTCCTGGCACTTCCCACGGAGTTCCCGAGACTTGTGATTGGTTGATGGCGGGGAAGACTCAAGGGATAGACACTACAATACTCTCTGGTCTCTCAGTTCATACACTAACCCTCCGTGACCCAGGGTCGATGAGCTCTGGAACAACTATCCCACTATTCTCCAGGCTTTTGCCCCAAAGCTGGCTAGACAGGGGCCTAGTGGGGGTTGCTCTCAGGGAGCCCAGGGAGAGTTGGCATGACAGCTGAGAGGCGACCTGTCAGATGCCTGTTGAATAATGCATGGTTGTGACTTGGGACTAGTTGCAGACCCTAAAACCGCACACCTCTCAGACATACCCCTGTAGGACCCAGATCAATAACACTTAGCCGCTGCTTTATAATCAAGGAGAGACACTAAAATTCCATCATCAGTCAATTAGCTAAGGAGCCCTACTCTCAACTCCTCTTTTCTCTTCTCCTCCTTTTGCCTTCTTACCCAGTACGGAGCATGTCATCCATTGTTAAAGCGGAATAATGTTTAGACAGCTCTAGTTTTTTTGATTGAGGGTTTCGACGGGTTTAATAAGAAAAATGTCAAGCCGTGCGCCAATATTGCCTTGGAGCGGAGCGGGGGGGGGGGGGGGAGAGACTGGCAGCTCTAGACAGATTCTTATCTAAAGGTTTCTTTGTGCATTTCTCCAAAAAAGCTTTTTATCATTTATTTTATGGTCTCTTGTATTTCATCTCTCTCCGGAAAGAGCGAGAGACAGATTGAGAGAGGAGAGGATTGAGGAGAATGAAAAAGAGAGAGGACTTAGGTAGAGAGAAACGGAAAAAGAGAAATTAGGAGATGGAAAAGACGAGAGATTAGGAGAGAACTAAAGGGAGTAGTATCTGCCTGTAGTATTATTGTTCAGTTCTCTTTTATTAGTTTCCTCCTTGTTGTGTTTCTCTCTGCTGTCTTGAAGGCCTGAGGCTAATACTACAGCCCCATGTTCTGCACTGTAGAGCCACTTCCCGTCACACACACTATACACCACTCTACACACGTCATTAAACAGTTCAGTAAAACAGTCGGCTATAACAACCGAACTAGGGAGATGGACTGATTCATCCAGATGGGATAATATCGCTGAAACGATTGGTCCCAGTTTCCTCTTGCACTTTGAAGTCAAACCGAATTGGGGCTTGTCTTGTTGGACTAGTTTGAATTGCATTTCCATTGGCTCTAGGAATCTGAAATGATGTCTTTGTGTAGGCTAATGTGTTGTCATCAGGTAGGCTAATGTGTTGTCATCAGGTAGGCTAATGTGTTGCCATCAGGTAGCCTAATGTGTTGCCATCAGATAGGCTAATGTGTTGTCATCAGGTAGGCTAATGTATTGCCATCAGGTAGGCTAATGTGTTTTCATCAGGTAGGCTAATGTGAGTGTGTTGCTACTGGTTACTAGCCATGTCTCTATTCATTGGGTCAAACCACAAAAAATAGTTGTGCAAGCACTTGATTTTATTTTAGTTGATTGAATTTAACTTTTTCTCCGTAATAATTGCAATGATAATGTTTAATAATAATCCAAAACACATGCATGTTATAAAATATTAGACACAAAGTGGTTTCCTAAAGTATTGGATTTTTGTTTTTCATACTTTTAAACGTCTGAGTTTTTGATTAGTTTGAATATAATACAGTTTCATAATGTGGACTACTGAGCAAAATCTGTCTTTCGAAGGTTGATTTATTACCAAAAGTTTACCGTACTGCGAGTTGAGGAATATGTTTCCATCCACTGTACACAGAAGCCTAACGATCTGTGCGCTGACAGCTGTTTCGAAAGGAGTGCTCTCCATTGTGGGGTCAGAGTTCAGTAGACGGTAATGCACTGGACTGGGAGTTCATTAAGAGGTCCATTATCAGCAGTGACATCACTCCCATTATCCCAGGGGTCAGATAGAGAGGGGGCTGTGGTTGTTTAGTCAGCACCAAATATGTGACTCTTGCGGTGAGGTGCTGCGGCCGAGTGGATGGGTTGCTATGTGGTTCTTATTAAGGTTGTTGGAGCACTGCCACTCCTGTTGTTTTATCGTTTGGACACCTCCTTTTTTCATCTCTCCCCACCCAATGTCCCCCGTTCTGTTAGTCACCAAAATTGACCTTTCTTCATATTATTGCAACCGGATTGTGACCGAGACCCTGCGCGCTTAGAGGAGAGTACTCATCCTGCTAGCAACTGCAATTAGCTGTCAGACGTCCGACCCACCACAAGGTGTCGCTAGAGTGGGACTCGCCATGTCATCCCTGTCCGACCATCCCTCCCACCAACCCAGAAGGAGTGGAGCCAGTTTGCACCACCTTTCACGGGACTCCTGGGGCACGGTCGGTGTGGCATGCGACACATTCTCTCTTCCCCTCCTCTTCCCATCTGCACTAAAGTTTTCTGCCGTGTCAATCGCACAGATTGCAGGGAAAGCACTTCTCCTTCCAGCCAGGGGGATGAGGGAGGAGGGATATCAGCATCTTGGTGCCAAACCTGAACTCCATTCCGCCCCCTCCTCTGCCGCCCCCTAACCCTCATTCATATTCACGATTAACGTAAAAATCCTTTGCTGTCGTCCGCAAGTATATGAATTTATTAGGTAAGTGCGGTAACGTGTGTGTGTGTGTGTCTCCGTGTGTGTCTCCGTGTGTGTCTCCGTGTGTGTCTCTGTGTGTCTGTGTGTGTCTCAGTGTGTGTCTCTGCGTGTCTCTGCGTGTGTCTCTGTGTGTCTGTGTGTGTCTCTGTGCGTGTCTCTGTGTCTCTGTATGTGTCTCTGTGTGTGCCTCTGTGTCTGTCTCAGTTTCCGTACATCCGCGTGTGAGTGGGTGTGTGAGCTCCCCCACTATCTCCATTTGGCTTGGCCAGCCAGCCATCTCATTATGTTCTTCGGACCCTCCTGTTAGAACGATGCCTTCGAGAATCCACAGTGCTTTCTGGAGAGTCTCCTCCTGCTCTCCGAGTCCTCGAGGTCAGGCCCCGGCCCCCGCTCCGGCCACTCTGCCAGGCTGGAATAATGGAATAATTAACTGGGTGGAAAATTGCCCCCGGGCACAATGGCTCTGACTCCCTCCATAAGAAAGGAAGAGAGAGAGGGATGGAGAGGGATGGAGAGGGATGGAGAGGGATGGAGAGGGAGAGATAGAGAGGGGAGTCCGTAATTAGGTCTCTGTGGGTTCTAATTGTCTTGCCGTTGTGGAGGCAGGGTGTTTCGGTTAGTCATAATGAGGGAAAACTCTCGCCCACAGGGCACAAGTCCCTGTGCCATTCCCCCCTCCCAGTCATGGGGACGGAGAGGGCAAGGAAGGACAGGGTAGATGGTATAGGCTAGATACACACTGGCTGTGAACTGATGGATTTCTACATCCGTTTTCTATTGATTGTTTTTGCTGTTTTTAAGAAACAATTTTTTTTGTAAAACGTCTCAGATTTAAGGAAAGACTAATTTTTTCCCCCTTATTTTGAATGACTGAGAACAATTTCTGTCACTGCAATGGCATGGGAGTTTTTAAGGTTCACTGCCATGCTCAGGGACAGAGCCCACTTGGGGACTTGATCTAGTAACCTTTCGGGTACTGGGCTGACGCTTTAATTGCTTGGCTGCTTGCCATCACATTTTACAGGCAGAAGGAGACAGAGGTGCATCTAAAAAATTTCGAATATTGTGGTCAAGCTAATTTTTTCCATCATTCAAATAAAAAAGTGACACTTTCATATATAATTGATTCATTAAACTGAGTGAAACATTTCAAGCCTTTTTTGTTTCAGTCTTGATGATTATGGCTTACAGCTCATTGAAATCAAAAATCAAGTCTCTCAAAATATCAGAATGTCCAGAAGACACTCATTGACTCCCTGCACGAGGAGGGTAAGCCACAGAAGGTCATTGCTGAAAGGTCTGGCTGTTCACAGAGTGCTATATCAAAGCATATTCATGGAAAGTTGACTGGAAGGGAAAAGTGTGGAAGGAAAAGGTGCACAAGCAACAGGGATGACTGCAGCCTTGAGAGGATTGTCACGCAAAGCCGATTAAAGAACTTAGGGGAGCTTCACAAGGAATGGACTGGAGGCTGGAGGCTGGAGTCAGTGCATCAAAAGCCACCACGCACAGACGTGTCCAGGAAATGGGCTACAAGTGTCCCATTCCTAGTGTCAAGTCACTCCTGAACCAGAGACAACGTCAGAAGCGTCTTGCCTGGACAAAGGAGAAAAAGAACTGGACTGTTACTCAGTGGTCCAAAGTCCTCTCTACAAGATGAAAGTAAATGTTGCATTTCACTAATGAAATCAAGGTCCCAGAGTCTCAAGGAAGTGTGGAGAGGCACAGAATCCACGTCGCTTCAAGTCCAGTGTGACGTTTCCACAGTCAGTGATAATTTGGGGTGCCATGTCATCTGCAGGTGCTGGTCCACGGTGTTTTATCAAGTCCAGAGTCAATGCAATCGTCTACCAGGGGATTTTAGAGCACTCCATGCTTCCATCTGCTGACAAGCTTTATGGAGATGCTGATTTCTTTTTCCAGCAGGACTTGGCACCTGCCCACAGTGCCAAAACGACTGGTAATTGGTTTGCTGCCCATGGTATTACTTTGTTTGATTGGCCAGCCAACTCGCCTGACCTGAACCCCATAGAGAATCTACGGGGTATTGTCAAGAGGAAAATGAGATACACCAGACCCAACAACACAGATGAGCTGAAGGCCGCTAGCTGATTAGAGCTCTTCTCAGGTCGAAATTTCTGTATTATACATTTAGAGATACTGGATTTTTTATTTCCATGAGCTGTAAGCCGTAATCATCAAGACTGAAACAAAAAAGGCTTGAAATGTTTCACTTTTTCTGTAATTAATCTAGAATAAATGAAGTTGTCACTTTTTGTTATTCGAATTCAAATTGTCAAAATTAAAATATTTTGAGATGCACCTGTAGATTTAAAATTCTCTGCTACTTTTAACAAATTACATTGCGGGAGTCAAAGCTGTGAAAAATATACTGTAATCAGACAAAGCCATATCAATAATATTTGGATGTTTCGGTGTTCAGTCCCCGAGTCAATCCATCGTTTGGTGTCAGCTTGTTTACCTATGTGTACATTTAAATCACCTCAGATCAGAACTTTGGTTGTGTGAATGATGGACAAATGGGGTGTACTCACTTTTGTTGCCAGCGGTTTAGACATTAATGGCTGTGTGTTGTGTTATTTTGAGGGGACAGCAAATGTACACTGTTATACAAGCTGTACACTCACAATTTTACATTATAGCAAAGTGTCATTTCTTCAGTGTTTCACTTTTGTGAGATACTGTATATATATATATATATATATATATATATATATATATATATATATATATATATATGCCTGCCATTTAGAGCACTTGCCAAAATGATTACTGTGCCTCCTTACTTCATGGAGAAGACTTGGCTAGAATATCAATGGTAGTAGAATTCCACCATGTTTCCAGTTAAAGCATACAGTTTGAATTATTTTCTGAAACAAAGATTATTGATGATAAAATATTTATTACTGAGTGACTGAATGTTCAATACACCCTTACGCATTTCTCCGGGCCTGCACTGATTTTAAATATGTAAAGTGATTGGCAGAAGATTCCCCACATTTGGTCCCGGTATCAATGATTTAAAGTTCATTAAAGGTGATTTGGACACGAAAAGATTTGCTTGCTCTCACATTAAGTGAATTTTTTGCTATTTTGTCTATTTAATAAAGAATGCTGAACCATAGTTTGGAATTTATCTTGGCCCATTGACAGGGCATACAATTCTTCCAGCATCTGGAACCCTCGAACATCAAGTTGTAAAAAAGTGAATCTCTCCTTTAACGCCGTCCGACCCCATGTGGACGTTTTGTCTGCCTGTTAGAAAAAAAAACTGTTATCTTTCCATCTTTGAGAACAAAGGATCTCCATCCAAAAAGCTTATCGACTCTTAACCCTTGCTTACATTCAAATGTCAATGACCTATTATTTTATTGTACAGTAGCCGAGAGCCCACTGAGATCCCAGTGAGACAGGCGACGGTATATATTGGTTTTTCATACACCCATGCTCTGGTCCTGGCCAAGGCTGCGTTCCAAATGGCACCTTCTTCCCTGTAGTGCACTACTTTTGAACAAGACCTGTAGCACCACTTTTTACCAGGGCCGACGGAGTGCTCTAGATGGAGGAATAGGGTCCATTTGGGATGTGCCCTATAGTTGAAGAGTCTCCAGTTCACTCCCCTTCAGATTTATTTGAATTTTCATCACCCAATTGATCTGGGCCTTTACTCAAGGGACAAAGATGCAGACTAAATGATTATTGACGCTGAACATTTGAAAAATGCATTTGTCAGATTGCCCGTGCTATTGATGAGGGTCAGGGACATTAAAACATGTATTTGGCTGATCAATGGAGGAGGAAGGGAGTAAAAGGAAGAGAGGGAGAGCGGAAGGAGGTGTTTCACCTCCTGTTTTCGTCTTTCTCTCACCCTCTTCCTCTCGATTCCTCTCTCGTTGTCTTCCTTATGCTCCTCCTCTCTCCCTCCATCTCTCGCTTGCTTCCTTCCTTCATCTGTTCTTCTTGTTCTTCTCAATCTCTCTCCGTCGCTCATTTTGTTCCTCCCCCTTTTGTCCCTTCCAATCTGTCTTTTTCTGTCTCTCTCTCCATCTCCCTTTCTCTCTCCTCTCCAGGTCTCTCTCTCTCCATCTCCCTTTCTCTCTCCTCTCCAGGTCTCTCTCTCTCCTCTCCCATGGCAGCTGCATAAGCCTGTTCTAACTGCTGCTGGCGCATTGCAGTAAACTAGCTGAGGTGGATGAGAGGGAGGTGTGTGTTGGTGTGTGTGTGTGTGTGTGTGTGTGTAAAGGTGTGTGAGCTGAGTGAGGAACATGCAGGAAGCATCAACAGGCATTTGCCTGGTTTACTGTCTCAGGAAATCAAATGTACCCAAATCATGTTGTCTAAGACTCTTTGTGCTAGGGTTGCACATTTAACTTTGCCTGAATTCTCAGGTTTCCCAGAAGTCCTGGTTAGCGGATTTCAGATTTTCTGCTAATTCTCTCCTGTCCTGGGAGTCTTCCACAATGATTTCTGAAAAACAAACATGGTAATTCATGGAATAGTACCAAAATTGTGCAACTCTAGTTGGGACAGACAAATACATGAACCCTAATCCTAACCCCTAAACATTTATTCTAACCTGGCATTTAATATGTAAACTTTTGTAAATTATTGAAGTAACTGGGAAATATAAGGTAAAAACAAATAAGGAAGAAACAGTTGTTTGAATAACTTTTACTGTCTGACAATACATTGTTTCCCTCATCTACAAATGACTAAAAGACTAAGAGATAAAAAGACAATGAACTGAATATATCAAGTGTTTCTGAGCAGGAATACCGATACAAAACCAGTTAAGACCTTTATTTTGAAAATGAATCAGATTCCAATGGGTATTGTGGACCTGATCATTGATCATTGAGTTTCTTTAAACTTTGACATGACAAATATAAATGTGGTAAAACCAACATTAACTGGCCAAAGATAAACCCCTTTTGGTGTCCCTCAGCTGCTTTTCTCTTCAGCCTGGTTGTTGATCAAAACCTTCTGCATATTTAGTCCTGATCCACCTTTAGACCAAAATGCCAGTTTCCCCAATGGTTATTCTTTACGTACAGATCAAATAATGATCACAGTACAGATCAAATAATGATCACAGTATTGTACATTTGCATTGTTTGTAATTTATCAGATGCTCATCTTCAGAGCTACTTAAGGAAGTGTGTGCATACATCTTCCAGACCTTGTAGATGTTGAATCCACAACTGTGGCTTTGCCCGTGTCATGTGTCATCTTACCAACAGAGCTGCAGGGTACCACAGGCCTGCACAAGCCTAACATGACATAAGACATGACATCGGACAATCATGACATTGGACAACATATGACATATTATCACATATAGCATGATGTTATCCTCTCTGCAGTGCGGTCAATCACCGTACAAACAATTGTTCTTAAATATTCACATTCTGCGTGGAAACTGATCTCGATTCGTTCCAATTCACAGGTACGATATTGTTTGTTGTTTTCAAAATCCTTACGGCCGATGACAAACCGCGATATATCCTACCTGTGTTTTCCGTCCGATTGCTGTTGATCCACACATTCCCTGAACCTCCTGGAAGCTTTCCGCTTCCCTTTTCCTCTTGAACCCGATGCCGGCACTCCTCAGGCAGTGTCACGTCGGAGCCGGTGTCCGTAACCAACCTATATACGAGGAGTAAAATGTTGGATCTCACTGCTCAGCCAACCATGGAAAACGTTTAGCTGTCTCAGAGCTCAGGCTTTCATTGTTGTATTTGCCATAGGATTTTACCATCCTCATTTCATGAGTGGCTGATCTTTATGGTGGTGATATGATATTAAAGGGGCTGCGGTCCACATGGTATATCAGCTGCCTTTGCTCTCTGCCAGGTACCCCTTCTTCCATCTGGGAGAGAAAGTGGCATTCATTGCTCTTTTGATCTTTCTTTCTTGTCTATTAGGAAATTGTCAGAATGTTCTTCTTTCCTTTCTGTTTTGTGTTGAAATAAGTTCAGCTGTAATTCAGCCTGAGACACTGACAAGAGGTATCCCTTTAAAACCACAGTCCCTTTTTGATCAGGTACCCAGGCTTTAAAGTCCCCTTTCACAGCAATGTCCGTTTGTCTAAATAAGACTTTAGAAGGTCAGTAGTTGCAGTAACTACATTGCTGCATGCAGCAGATGAAAGCAAGCAGAAAGACTTCCTGTCTCCTTATGTATACAGGATAATTTGATGTATGGTCATTGCCTGTGGTGATAAACCTTTATGAAGAGCATCATTAATGTGTGTGTGTGTGTGTGTGTGTATATATATATATATATATACACTCACCTAAAGGATTATTAGGAACACCATACTAATACTGTGTTTGACCCCCTTTCGCCTTCAGAACTGCCTTAATTCTATGTGGCATTGATTCAACAAGGTGCTGAAAGCATTCTTTAGAAATGTTGGCCCATATTGATAGGATAGCATCTTGCAGTTGATGGAGATTTGTGGGATGCACATCCAGGGCACGAAGCTCCCAATCCACCACATCCCAAAGATGCTCTATTGCAGGGGTGTCAAACCAATTCCATGGAGGGCCGAGTGTCTGCTGTTTTTGGTTTTTCCAATAAATTGTTTCCCAGTTCAGACCTAAAAACAACCAGGTGTGGGGAGAAACTAACCAATTAGTGACCTAATTAGTCAATCAAGTACAAGGTGAGAGTGAAAACCTGCAGACACTCGGCCCTCAGTGGAACCAGTTTGACACCACTGCTCTATTGGGTTGAGATCTGGTGACTGTGGGGGCCATTTCATTACAGTGAACTCATTGTCATGTTCAAGAAACCAATTTGAAATTATTCGAGCTTTGTGACATGGTGCATTATCCTGCTGGAAGTAGCCATCAGAGGATGGGTACATGGTGGTCATAAAGGGATGGACATGGTCATAAACAATGTTCAGGTAGGCCGTGGCATTTAAACCATGCGGTGGGGTCTTCTGCTGTTGTAGCCCATCCGCCTCAAGGTTGTGCGTGTTGTGGCTTCACAAATACTTTGCTGCATACCTCGGTTGTAACGAGTGGTTATTTCAGTCAAAGTTGCTCTTCTATCTTCTATTTGTTGCTCGTCTACCATGGCACCTTTTTCTTTCCTTTCCAAAAAAGTCAAAAAGGAAGGTTTTGAGTGAGGAACAGAAGGGTTGAAATTAAAAGACCACTGCAAATTGAACGCTTGTGTTCCTCACTCAAAACTTTTCTTTTCGACTTTTTTGGAAAGGAAAGAAAAAGGTGCCGTGGTTTCTTTTTCGGAGCTGTATATATATATGTTCAAAGAACCATACTCCTATAGTTCTGTGAAGTCTTTCATTTCTTTGTTTCCTCATGCTTGCTTTACTTTTAAAGTAGTCACTTTCATCACTCCAACTACAAATTATCCTAGCCACTATCTGAGCCTGCACCTGCCAAATCATCAAATCTATGTGTATGTAGTGAATCTAGTGTAATTTGCCTGTTGTGTTTATCTTCCTCATTTGTAGTTTCTTTGCATTTATATTTTTCACATTATTCATGTGGTTCAGTTTGTTGTTCTGTCCTCTTGCACGTCTTTGAAGAGGTTTTCATTGAACATGTGTTTCTCAAATGCATTTTATTTTCATTTAAAAATGTTTATTTGCAATGGATATCCGACCAAAAACATAACGATTAGAAGACAACATCCAGTCTTAAAGAAGTCAAATAAAACACGATGTACCAAGGTATTGACAGAGAACAATACATCGCACTGTTTGAGGTGATCTGTAAAGACCAATGGATATGGTGCTCAGGCTCTCATCGTATGAGGAAGAGTATCTGGGCAGGGGAGTTGATGTGGTGAAGACCATCTAGTCTGTGCCTTGTCTTGATAACAACAGAGTTAATGCCAGTGGGAGTGAACCTTGTGTAGAAACTGGATCGGGGCCTCTGAGGAAAACATGTCAGGCCCTTTAATATCGGGTAGAAGTCAATGTGGACTCAAGATGCAGTTTTGGGTTTCTTCTCTTCAGGCCAGAGACAGTGGGGGCTCCATGCCTACTTTAAAACAACAGATTAAAGTAGGCAAGGTTGGATTGGGACCGAAAGTGCCAGCTCTGTTCGAACAGCCAAACCTTGTGACGCCAACATGAGAATAGTTACGCGCCAAATGACTGTGGAACCTAGTGTGTCTGTAGTGTGAGTGGACCTGGTCCTGTCCTTGTTATGGTGTCTGGTCCTAGTGTGTTTGTGGTGTGAGTGAACCTTGTCCTGTCCTGGTGTGTCTGTGGGGTGAGTGGACCTGGTCCTGTCCTGGTGTGTCTGTGGGGTGAGTGGACCTGGTCCTGTCCTGGTGTGTCTGTGGTGTGAGTGGACCTGGTCCTGTCCTGGTGTGTCTGTGGTGTGAGTGGACCTGGTCCTGTCCTGGTGTGTCTGTGGTGAGAATGGACCTGGTCCTGTCCTGGTGTGTCTGTGGTGTGAGTGGACCTGGTCCTGTCCTTGTTATGGTGTCTGTGGTGTAAGTGGACCTGGTCCTGTCCTTGCTATGGTGTCTGTGGTGTGAGTGGACCTGGTCCTGTCCTTGTTATGGTGTCTGTGGTGTGAGTGGACCTGGTCCTGTCCTTGTTATGGTGTCTGTGGTGTGAGTGGACCTGGTCCTGTCCTTGTTATGGTGTCTGTGGTGTTGTCATCCTCAAACCACCTTTTCGTTGGAAGACAAGATAACATATCAGCAACTTTAAAGTGACTGTCTGCATCCAGGGTGTGGTTACAATCATCTGTTTTCACTTTGCAGATGCATGTTTTTTTGTGGTTTTACACACAAATTGTTCATCAGTCCAGCAGGATGAAAAGGAAAACCTGTGGTAGAAGAATATGACCTATGACCCAAAGTACAGGAAGCAGTGTAGACTGCCATAGAAACATTGTGCGATATGAAATAACCCAAAGCACAGGGATCTTTCGGGCCCATTATTATGACTATGGAGACTCTCATTGGGAGAGAACATGGTGTCTATGATATAAATCCAGCAGTCCGGAGCATTGAAATATATAGATTGCCTTGTAGAACGTTGCTGTAAGCCTCAGCAGATGCACCATGAAAGGCACTGGAGACAGTTGGGACTTTAAAACAGTAAAGGAATGTGTGGCGTTCTGTTCTTTTCGGCCCTTTGATTCAAGGACGTACATAAATCCATTGCTTTTGGTTAATAAAAAGTTATTTCCAGCCTGTGCTCTCTGACCGGTAATATACTTGAGTGCACTTCAAACAGGCCTTTAGCCAAACACTTAGAACTCTAGGCAAACCGTAACGGCGTAGTTCAGGGTTACAGAATTATTTAAATGTTAAGATAATTCCCTCCGTTAGCATAGACCACATTCACATTAAACGATGCACATGTTGGGTCAATGAATGAAAACACCTTTATATTTGAATTGCACATCTGTAACGTGTAAGTGACACAAAATACATTAAGGCCTTAGAATCTGATTTGGCCTGGGGGGGACCTCTGCATTAATGGGTTGTAGTAGTAATGGTTTTCAAGTGCCCCTTTATGTCAAAATCCCTGTATTGGGTGCTAGTTAACTAGGAGGAGACCAAGATCAAACCTAAGTCCTCCTGTTTATCTGAAAAGGGACAAGATCAGAGGGCCAAGAACGGGGCCCATATCCATGAAGTGTTACAGGGTAGAAGTGCAGATCTTAGATTAATTGTGCCTTGTTTTTAGACAATAATGAATAATGATTATACGGACAGTGGGACCTGTCACTAGATCAGCCCTCCCGCTTTGGGACCTTCTGGCCCTTCCCCTCGGGATGACAGATGCAGCCGTCGCAATTGCGCGTGAATTGGCACGCATTTGTAATTAATGGCGCAGCCAGTGATCACTGAGAGTGAAAAACCCCTCAGAGTTGATGTGTGTGTTGCGGTGAGATCAGCAGAAAGGCGGTGTTATGGTGTCTACTCCAGGCCAATTCCCCCATGCGTGGTGTGACGCAGCGCGCATCTTAATGCCCTAATCTCCTCTTCATTAAAGCTTAATGCAGCAGTTAGCCAACGCCTCAGATGTAATCGAGTGCCCCCCCCCCCCGCCCCCCCGCCGAAACAGCGGCATACGCAGCCTGCGCACCACTGATAAAGTCACAGGCACGGCGGAGGACGGCTAAAATACGGCTCTCAGGCCCCTTCCACACCGGGTGAGAAAACCTAACGAGCGGCGGTGGGTGGGGGGGGTGGGGGGGGGGTGGGATAGAGAATCTCAATAGGAATAATTAAAACCCTGGCATTGGTTTTAAAGTTGGGGTGGGAGAGGGAAGGAACATTGCTGTGACCCACGCCTACATATTTCAAGGCGGAATGCCGCTGACGTTTTTCTCGCTATCTTGAAGTGCCATGTGTTCCCACCATGCCTAGGATCCACTGCAGGAGATACCATCTGGGCTAGTTGCCTGTGGCGCTCGCGCGCGCGTGCACGTGTGTGTGTGTGTGTGTGCGCGCGCGCGTCTTTGTTTGCATTCTAAGCATCCAAGCTGCCAATGTTTGTTGACAGATGTGAACTCTCAACAGGACGGGTGTCAGTGGAAGAAGATCCTTTGGTGTAGCTAGATTGTACAATAACCACGCCTGGTCTCCGGTGGGTACACCCGTGGTTGAACAGGAGCATTGTAACAGGTAACAGGTGTTGCCAAAGAATGTGCTCATTTATATTCCATAGGAAGCTGGTTTAGTCCCATTAATCGGCAGCAGACTCAAATACGTTACTAGATGAGATGCTCTAGCAGTCCCCCACACCACAGCAGTTTTGATTGAGGATCACACTGCAGTCCTTCAGATTGAGGCTGTCCATTGGTTACGATGTTACACGTCTCACAACAGGGCAACATCAGCTGTGTGGGGAGAAAAGGCATGTGGTGGGGGTGACTGAAGGAGTGACAGAGTTAATGGGAGGGAGGTTATGTCAGAGTGAACAGAGAGAGAATGAGATCAACAGTAAACAACCCCTGAACACAACATATGCTCATGAACAGCCCAGGGTCTCTAACCCGTTTATAACAGTCGTACTCCACACTCTGTCTCGTAACCAGCATCCACTCCGGCATACCCACCACGTCCACAGACCCCTGGCCCTGAATGGTTTTGTCTTCCAAATCGCAAAAAATTGCTACCCCTGATAGAAAGTTAAGTAAGGAAACCACACTATTGAATGAAAACATACTTTGGTCCTGGTATGAACAGTTCGCCCGGAGAGGAGAACCAACTAGTGATCAGGTCAAACAGCCTGATAAGAAAGTGTTAAAACAGGCTTGGGGTTCAGACTCAGCGCCAAATGCATCCTCCTCCCCAAAACTGGGATCCGGTCCAGATGCCCGCTGGTGGCCAGAGCTCCATGCTGAATCCTCCACTAGAGGTCAGCTGTCCCCTAATCAATTTATAGAATGACCGCCAGCAGCCTTTTTGGGGAAGCACCTGGACCAAACACACCTTTACACCTGGTTGACTTCACCTCTTCCAGGGAGGAAGCACCTGGACCAAACACACCTTTACGCCTGGTTGATTTCACCTCTTCCAGGGAGGAAGCACAGTTCACACACAACATGTACCTCACTTTCATCTTCCTCACCCAGTCTTGAAGTAGAGCAGAAGCCCCCCACCCCCCTCCCCCCGCCCCACGCAGCAGTTACACAGGGTGGAGTCTGCTGGGTTTCCACGGACAGACACCCTATCCACTACACACTCCCAGGTCTTCTTCTGAAAGACTAGAAACCCCCCGCGCAGTCTTCAGCCTATCCCTGCCTGACTGAAGCCACCCTGATTCAATATAACTATCCTGAGACTAGGCAGTCCTGGCTAATACCTCTGTGGATGGGGATTGGATGGATCAGACCAACCCCCACCTTGACTATTCATGAGGCCCTAATAAAAACTTCCAAACCCATTGGCTTCCATTGTTGTAAAGAATAACTGCTGATCCACACTGGTGTTTCCACACTCAATTAATCTAGCCCCAGAGTCTTCCCTAACACCACAGCTGACCCCGCAAATGTGTCCAATCTTAAAATGATCCGCTAATTTAACAGAACTTATTTGCCTCATCTGGACTGTAGAGTCAGTTGTTATCACGTAAACCAGTGATTGCCATTCAAGGCTTCATTAGCGTTATTTTAGCAGCAGGATATTATGCTGGCAGCACTCAGATTTTCTTTATCACAATAAAAGCCATAATTGAAATGTATGAGTCAATATAGTTAACAACCTAGTCTATAAAAAACAGACAAAAATAACATTGGAACGGACATTAACATAAAGTGTACAGACTAGATTGTTACCTATATTACATTGTATATTTCAATGATGGCTTTTATTTTGAAAAAGAAAGTCTGAGTTAGCACTGCTAGCATAATATCCTGCTACTAGAAGAACGGTAATGAAGCCTCAAATGGCCATGTGATGGTAATTCCATCGATCAACACTCTTAAAGGCGTAAGTACAGAGACAAAATTCCCTTGGCACAATTAACAGTTTATTTGCAAATGGAGAGACGCGTCAAACGCTTACAAAATAATAATCCGAGGAGTCTCTCACTTAATACATGACAATCATCAGTACTAGTAGAAAAGGGGTGTGGTAAGATGCTGCCCATCTGTCACATAGGTTTTACCCAAATGGTGGGCTGTCCACAATCAAAGTAAAGATTTACATACCATGCAATAGAAAGACAGACATTTCTCAAATGTACCTTAGCTCAAAATCACTAATGTTAGCAGAAACGTCAGACCTCATCAGAGGCCACGCCCCCTGACTCCTTCTTGACCACCCCCATCATCATCTGTGATGTATAAGAAACATCTACATGCTGTAACCTGCCTTTTCTCCTTCCAGCAATCAGAACCGCCTCTGCATTAACAATCAGAACCTCCTCTGCAGTTACAATCAGAACCCCCTCTGCAGTGACAGGTAGCTTTAGTAACTGCCAGGGCAGTACCAACAAGAAATACTATACACCTTATTCTACCACTGGAAAAATGACTGAATCCTGCACGAATGGAAGAAAACCTCAGGGAGACATCTCCCAGCATGCAGAGAGAGGGAAATTCCAAGAGGAGAGCAATGCCACATTGAAATTCTCACAATGACACAGAGGCAACAAATTATGACCAAATCAGCTTCCTGTATAAAGAGGAGGTTCTTCTGATCGTGTGGAGGTCTGGGGCCTCAGCTTAGCTGTGGCACCGTAGTAAAACTCCTGCCAGACGTTCCTTCTTTCCTCTCAGAACTAGGCAGGCAGTTGTTTTCCCCTTTCTTGACTGGTTGTTGTTTTTGTCTGAAAAGGTTAATCGCACTCTCATCCAGGTTTCACAGATAAACAAAGATATGACACCACTGTCTCAACCCCCTCCTCTCTTCTCGCTTTCGGCAGATTTGATCATAGCATGTAATTACAATCAAAGAGGCCCTTGTCTGGTTTTCTCCCGCAAAACAATCATTATGATTTGCTAATACTGTAGTCTACATGCTGCCTTCTCATTTGCTTGTTTTGCTGAATACCCATTACCACCTATGTGACTAGTAAAACAAGTGTTTAATAACTGACTCCTGTCTAGTTTTCCTGAAATACTGAAGTGCTCAGCATTTCTACTGTTTAAATTGTGTGACTACATATAGACTCCAGATGGAGTAATGAAATCTATTTTCACCATGTTCAATCGTTTAGTGTCATGTACATCAACGCTGATAAAAAAAAAAATAATCCAACAAGCGACCTTGAATAAATTGTTTTTCCATTCATTTCAAAGTTTTGAATTCACACTGTCGTTTTGAAAAAGTTTTATATTCACCCCATTGACGTTAATCAGAAAAATAACCTCTCTCACCAAAACATCAGCTCTGCCGAGGAACGTCAGGAACTTTATCATCAACTGTGGAGGATCCGTCATGGTGTCATGTAACTCCTATGGCCCCCAGAGCGATTGATTAATGCAATCAGAGGCATACTTTAGCCCTAAATGAGGTTGAGTTTGACACTTCAGTTTATTAGTGCTGTGCTCAAGACTGTAAAATGAAGTGGTATAATTAAGCTCCATCTCTCTCTCTCTCTCTCTCTCTCTGCTGTCATAACTGCTGTGCTCTCATATCTCTTCACGTTAGCATTATGTTTCAAAAATCTTTCTCTCACCCCTCTCTCTCTCTCTCTCTCTCTCATCTCACTCAAAAGTGATTGCCACCCATTTCCAGTAAATTGGGCCGTCTAATCACAAACACGTAATTGAGTCGTTTTCATATTGACACGGCATCTGATTGGTCCCTGCGATGAAGTCATTTTGTTAATTGAGTCTGTCTTATCGCTGAACACATCTAGAGAGAGAGAGAGAGAGAGAGAGAGAGAGAAAGAGACACAGAGAGAAACAGGACTTAAAAAGTACAGTAGAAAAAGTCTTTAGGGCACAGTGAATGGAGATGAGTTATTTTTGTAAAATGTTAAATGCAGAGACTTTAATTTTAGATTAAATGTTGAAAGTTTTTAGAAAGCAAATGTTCAATGAGCTGCAGTCTTCTCAGAACAAGTTCATATGAAATGACATCACTGGACACAAAGCAGCAACAACATACAACAACACATTCTCTAGATGTGCTCTACTGTGCTCCAACAGTACTTTAATCTAGGCAGGTTAACTGAGTGAACAACTGTGTACTTGAATCTAGGATGTGCTAACAAAATGAACAACAGTGTATTTAAATCTTGGACAGGCTAAGTGAATGAACAACCTTACTGAATGAAAATCTGAATAAAATAACTTTTTTCAACATGGTTTGTTATTAAAATCTGAACATTGTGTAGTAATGCACCAGAGTTAACTTTTCTTATAACTACAGATGGGGGAGTATACACCATCACATTTCATTATACTTCTAAAAGTTACTGCAGATTGTTAAATCAGACAATACATCCATCTGTATGTCATCATGACCAAGTGTATTATTTTCTTTACATTTTCTTTACAAGTACATACTGTGTATTCAGTTTTGAGTGGTCACTGGGTTAAAATGTTATCTGAATCTGGCAAACCTCCCTTACTTTCTGACTAGCATTCTGTTGAGTGGAAATGGCTAACTGGCAAAACGCAGATTTGAGAAATATTGGATATTTATTGTCACGCAATTGCGTTATTTGACAAATTACTTCTTTCCAATAATGTTTGGGATATACACTCACCTAAAGGATTATTAGGAACACCATACTAATACTGTGTTTGACCCCCTTTCGCCTTCAGAACTGCCTTAATTCTATGTGGCATTGATTCAACAAGGTGCTGAAAGCATTCTTTAGAAATGTTGGCCCATATTGATAGGATAGCATCTTGCAGTTGATGGAGATTTGTGGGATGCACATCCAGGGCACGAAGCTCCCAATCCACCACATCCCAAAGATGCTCTATTGCAGGGGTGTCAAACCAATTCCATGGAGGGCCGAGTGTCTGCAGGTTTTTGGTTTTTCCAATAAATTGTTTCCCAGTTCAGACCTAAAAACAACCAGGGGTGGGGAGAAACTAACCAATTAGTGACCTAATTAGTCAATCAAGTACAAGGTGAGAGTGAAAACCTGCAGACACTCGGCCCTCAGTGGAACCAGTTTGACACCACTGCTCTATTGGGTTGAGATCTGGTGACTGTGGGGGCCATTTCATTACAGTGAACTCATTGTCATGTTCAAGAAACCAATTTGAAATTATTCGAGCTTTGTGACATGGTGCATTATCCTGCTGGAAGTAGCCATCAGAGGATGGGTACATGGTGGTCATAAAGGGATGGACATGGTCATAAACAATGTTCAGGTAGGCCGTGGCATTTAAACCATGCGGTGGGGTCTTCTGCTGTTGTAGCCCATCCGCCTCAAGGTTGTGCGTGTTGTGGCTTCACAAATACTTTGCTGCATACCTCGGTTGTAACGAGTGGTTATTTCAGTCAAAGTTGCTCTTCTATCAGCTTGAATCAGTCAGCCCATTCTCCTCTGACCTCTAGCATCAACAAGGCATTTTCGCACACAGGACTGCCACATACTGGATGTTTTTCCCTTTTCACACCATTCTTTGTAAACCCTAGTAATGGTTGTGCGTGAAAATCCCAGTAACTGAGCAGATTGTGAAATACTCAGACCGGTCCGTCTGGCACCAACCACCATGCCACGCTCATAATTGCTTAAATCACCTTTCTTTCCCATTCTGACATTCAGTTTGGAGTTCAGGAGATTGTCTTGACCAGGACCACACCCCTAAATACATTGAAGCAACTGCCATGTGATTGGTTGATTAGATAATTGCATTCATGAGAAATTGAACAGGTGTTCCTAATAATCCTTTAGGTAAGTGTATACTTGTTGGTGGAGGATGGCTGTGAAAAACTGAGCAAGACATAAGTCACAAGACATAAGTCACAAAATGAAGACATGAAAATGTATAATTGTTTGTGTTTTTTGTTTAAGCATACTATATTTGTCTATTGTTGTGACTTAGATGAAGGTTAGACCAAACTATGCTGCAATCCAGATAATTCCAAAGGGTTCCCATCCTTTTTCTTGCCACTGTACAAACCAGCAGTGTATTGTGTTACAGATGTCATTAGAATGTCTGAGTCATTCAGGATGCCTCACTTATTGAACTTACATTATTAAGTACATTCCAAGCTGAACAAGCTGTTATGACAAACCAACATTGAAGGAGACCAGATGTAATGAACACACTATGGGTTGTAGAACATAAATATGTTGAATGGCAAATGTCCATGCGTCTGTTTATTAATTTAAGCAGGTGGGTCAATGGGGAGTCCACTCCCATTTTCATTTTGGCTAAGTGGCTAATGTCTGGCACTGTCCCGAGCACTAATGTGCCTGTGTTCTCTCTCTCTCTCTCTCTCTCTCTCTCTCTCTCTCACTCTCTATCATTCCAACTACCTTTCTCTCTCTCACAATCCCATATTCAATCATTTTCTCATATTTCCTCCTCTCTTTCTCTCTGTCTCTCATTCTGTTTCGCTCATTCCATCTCATTCTTCTTCTCTCATTCTTGCTGTCTCTCATCTTCCTGGTGGATTTGGACTTCTGCTGGTCCAGAGATTTGTGCCGATCCGTCCATCGGTCATGACTATCAGATCTGTCCATTCGATGTGACTTTGTGAGACCATTAAAGGGAATTATTTGAAATGATCCTTACATTTTTTTCTTTAAGGACTCTTATGGGTCTCCCAGTTCCCATGTGAAAAGAACCCCTGAAGAATCCTCCAAGGACCTTTTCTTTTTAATGCACCAAATACAGAATAGTCCACTAATTGGAGCGCAGGTTATCAGTGTTTCTCCTCGGTCAAACCAATATGTCAAAATTTTTTTAGCTGCTTCGAGTTCATAGCTGTGGATCCAATGCCATAGTCCCAAAAGTGTTAACCCTAAACTCTGCAACAGTATTTGACATGATGTATTTAGCCCAGGTGGAGGGCGTAGTTGTGAGTTCCTAAATGGAGATTAATTGCCTGTAACGGTGGCAGCTGGAGTGGTATGGGTGTTCCTAAATTGATTTTACTCCTATTTGCTTAGTTGCATTATAGCTTCGAGGTGGTCCAAGTGGCCTTCCAGGCTGGTTTCATATATTCATTTGTTGAATTTCCCAGGCAGGAATTCAGACTACATTTTGGATTAATTATACCAGAAAAAACTATTGTTTTTCACCACTGAGTTTCATTGCTTCGGAATGTCCCAAATTTCAACTTACAAACAAGTTTCTTCAGCTCAACTCGCTCAGTTGTTGTTTCCCTGCGATGTGATAAATCCCTGCTGGTCCCTTGCTTAGATTTATGGGTCTGAGCCCGGCTGCAGTTATGAACTCAGGTTGAGCGACACAATCTAATATCCCCGCACTTAAACAATGAATAATGTCAGAGAACTGCGAGCCAAGCGTTATCAAAGCAGAGGAATAATAAGCACCAAAACTCAATTTTGACCCACAGGGGAAAATTGTGTTTTAATGGCTGGGGGGAGGCCATCACATTTCCTCGCCCTGGTATATATGAGATATTTGGCGGTGGCGGCAGTATCAATTTCTTTCGGTGTGGAGATTGTCAGGAGACAAACTGGAGGTGGCGGCAGCCAATCGAACACCGCAATTAGGTTCCCTAAGTGGTCTTCCCTGGTTCCCCAACTTGTCCGTCAGGCAGCATTTGGGGGGACAGGGTCTTCCTATTAGAGAGCCCCCCCCCCCCCCCACAGCAGAGTACAATAATGGACGTTCCAGGAACCCAGAGCCCAGGGAACAGCCCACTGACGGGCAACGCTAACCCCAAACCTTGTTCTCTCTACCCCCTCCATCCCACCTCATCCCATCCCCCGCCCCCTGCCCCCCCCCCCCACACCGGCGTACATTCCACTGATAATGGAGCACCCTGCGGCCCCTGATTGCGCTGGGTAATTAATGCTAACGATGGCGTGTGGGATGCTAATAAAGCATTAAAGGCTGATGGGGCTCCTTTACCCTGTCATCATGCTCATCAGATAGGTGCCGTGTCAGTTTTGGGGGGAGGGGGGGGGGGCGGGTTGCTCCCTGTACCAGAACTGTTTGCCTCCCAGGGTATATGGATCGTTCTGATAGGGAGACACTGCAGAGGAGCGGCGCTGTGGACGAGTCAAATGGATTAATGGGGGATGCTCCGTCCACATGCTTTTTCGACTGTAAGTAAGCAGATTTAAATGTCATACAATAACTAATAACTCTCACTGTCTTTTATCCCTCTATGGAAACAACAGAGAGAGAGAGAGAGAGCGAGCAGAAGAGAACGAAAGTGAGAGAGGAGGGGACGTGGATGGTGGTGAACTTGTCAGGATCACGATGCTCAGGGTGTCACCATGGGGCTGAATAAGAGCGTTAAAATGCTCCCATCGCCTCCTTGGTGTCCCAGAGACTGAGACATGCGATACCAATCACACTCTTGACAAAACAATTATCCAGCCTTTCATTCACAGCAACGGCTGACACTCTGTTTGAGACACCCCAGCGTTCCCTCGCTCTGCGCCCACTCTCCCCCACCTGGCCATCACAGTAATTAGTGGTTCCACCGTTTCCCTGTGACACCGGAGCAAGACTGATGCTCCTCGCTACTCCGAGGCAGAAAGAGAGGGAAGAGAGGATGAGAGAGAGAGAGAGAGTAATAAAGAGAGAGGGTGAGAGTGGGTGAGAGAAGCAATAGGTTGACTGCCAGAGCGATCGATGGAGAATGCTTTGCCCCTGTTTTTTTGCCAATTCAACACATGATTAAAGCAGGCGGGGAATGGCGATTCATCTGGAAGGAGACAGGAAGAACAGGTCCTCAAAGGAAGGAGAGAATCGATACATTATCCTCTCTCCTCTCCCTTTTTGCCTCCTTCTCCCTCTTCTCTCCTCCTCTTCTGTTTTCTCCCCTCTCTCGCTTCTCTTCTACTGCCTCCTCTCTCCTGCTCCCACCACCGTCTTCTTTTTCCTCCCTCTTCTCCTCCCTCTTGTCTTCTGCTCCCTCTCTCTGTTTTTCTCATTCCTCTCCCCTTTTCTCCACTCGGGTCTGTAGTCTTTGAATCTGTTCATGTCAAGGACCCCCCCAAATGTGTTGGGGCCCCTCTATATATTTTCACCATGTATGTATACTTGTCGGTCTATATTACATCATTCATATATTATGTATGTACAACATACCTGCTGCTACAGGGTTTACAAATTGTTGTCATGATTTTTCTTTCCGTTAAAATAAACACAATGTGTATTGAAAATAAAGCACGGTTTTAAAAATATATATTTTGGGCCTAATTTGAGGCCATTCTAAAAATGGGATTAGTCATGATTAATTACAGATTAGGCGATTAATCGAGATGAATTATTTGTATTGTTGACAGCAGTCATTTATTTGCCTTATTTTCTGTTTTATTTCTGTTGTTGCATTTTCATGAGGGAACTGTTAAATCAGCACGTCGCTGAAAGGTCCATGACGTGTGTCCTGTTTCCATGACAAAACTGAAACGTTGGAGCCTGCACCTCCCAAAAGGACAGGTGACATGGCCTGGCACCACGCCGACGACGCCGTCGTTGAGTTGACCAAAGGTGGTGGTACTGTAGGCTACATCAGTGCTGATGACCATGTCAGGTATGTGGAAGTGGCCTGCTAGGACAAAAAAACACCCCTTAACATGAACAAGACAGAAGCTGATCGTGGACTAAAGGAAAGGGATGGGCGAGAATGTCCCTATCCACGACTACGGTCACATGACCAATGATTGCAGGCATGGCATGTAGGGAATTGACCTTAAACCTTTAACCTTACAAACCCTGCACAGCTTCTACCCTGGTCTACCCATGGAGAAGCCCCTAAATTAGCTACTTTGGAAGCATGCGTTTCAGATATTAGGAAGTGGATGACAGAGAACTTCTTGCTCTTAAACTCAAGAAAAACAGAAATGCCCATTTTAGGACCCAAGAAACAAAGAGCGTTGTTAGCAGATCTCATTGTGAACCTCGACGGCTGCATGGTCGTATCCCAAAAAACTGTAAAAAACCTTGGCGCTACCCTTGACCCTGACCTCTCCTTTGGAGAACATATAAAATATGTCTCAAGAGTTGCTCATTTTCATCTTCAAAACTTTCTTTCAAAAACTGATGCAGAAATGCAGAAATGTATCCATGCTTTCGTTACTTCTAGACTAGATTACTGCAATGCTCTTCTCTCTGGTTATCCAGACAAATTAATAAATAAACTTAAATTAGTGCTGCACACGGCTGCTAGAATCCTAACTAGAACAAAAAAAATTGAACACATTACTCCTGTCCTAGCGTCCTTACACTGGCTGCCTGTTAGGGTTAGGGCTGATTTTAAGGTTTTACTCTTAACCTATAAATCAATACATGGACTTGCTCCTACTTACCTTGCTGAAATGATCCAGCCATACATACCTACACGTAACCTTAGATCGCAAGATGCAGGCCTTCTAATTGTACCTAGAATTTCTAAACAAACAGCTGGCGGCAGGGCCTTTTCTCATAGAGCTCCACTCCTGTGGAATGATCTGCCAATTAAGGTTAGAAATGCAAACTCAGTGCAAACTTTCAAATGTCTACTAAAAACTCATCTCTACAGCACGGTTTATAATTAGGTGTAGCCTGGCCCGGGTACATGAAGGTGACCAGTAGGCTTGATACTATCCACCCTTGCTGTCTTGCCAGGTGGGCTCTCGTTGCCACTGGGATGCCTTCCCTCCAATGCCTTTCGGGGGAAGAGTCACTGGCTTGTTGTTGTCTCTGTTGGACACTTGTGCAATTGGGCTGTACGCTGCTGGCAATACTCTGCCCTCTTTCAGGGGGGTTGCGGTTGGTGAGTGTCCCTTTGGTTGATGCCTGGCAATGTGGGTGGATTGATTTCCTGCCTGTTGGGCCCTGTCTGGGGCCTCCCCCGGGTAGGGCCACAGTGTCGCCGGACCCCCCCCGTCTCAGTTCCAAGGTGTTACGCTGCTATATTATTGTGCTGGGGGATATGAGGAATGCACTTTCTAACTTTTCTCAGTCTCCTCCAGTTTTAAATTTTAGAAGGAGATGAGGTCCTGGTCCACACCTGCAGAGTACCTGGTTTGGGGGGCCTGTTGCTGTCCCTGTCCTTGTCCACCTGGTCATACTTTTGACCTAGTTTAGAATCAAATAGATGTATTTATTATTCTAATTAGACTCTTAATATCTCACCCGGCACAGCCAGAAGAGGACTGGTCACCCCTCAGAGCCTGGGTCCTCTCTAGGTTTCTTCCTAAATTTCGGCCTTCTTAGGGAGTTTTTCCTAGCCACTGAAATTCAACACTACTGTTGTTTGCTCCTTGGGGTTTAAGGCCAGGTATTTCTGTAAAGCACTTTGTGACAACTGCTGTTGTAAAAAGGGCTTTATAAATACATTTGATTGATTGATTGATAGTCCAACAGACCCATAAACAAGGCCAACAAACAATCAAATGTTTGGTTTTCACTGTCCACTTCATTACTGACTACATGTACAAACTAAACTCCACTCATAGTAAAACCAATATCACACATTCATATGAGGAAAACTTACCATGATATGTAACGCTCCTGAATCCGCTGGGATTAAAAAGGGGAGTTTATATTTTATTTTAAGAATTATAGTGAGGAAACCATGGGGCTTGGTGACCATAGTTTAGAAGCCCTTGGCCGTTTCATCACAACGCCAGCAGCAGTCTCAGCTTTACAAGGAGCTCCATCAATTCTCTGATCTGACATCTCAAAGAAATCTCAGGCAAGATGACTGAGGAACCAGGGCACAGTGTTTCAGTCTGCATTATTGTGAATGTTCAGCAGAATAATGAAATTGCCCCTGTCAATGTTCACGTTGTCTTGTGTGTAAGCTTGATGTTTTGTTCCGTGCATGACTAAACCTCCAACTGAGTATTCATTTCTTCCAGCAGTCCCATTGCAGCAATACAAATGACAAACATCTTGCGGTTCCTCTTTCAATGTGTGTGTGTCTATGTTCCGGTACGTGAATGCGTGTGTTTCTGCATGTTTGTGTATGTATCTATTTCCATACGTGCGTTTGTGAGTGTGTGTTTTTTAAATGCCTAGCTTTTGCATTCTGTATTTGCGTTAATTTCCATTAGCAGATAGGTAACACAGTGTCTATAGTAACACTTCATTTTCTCTGCTAGGGCGAAGTGTTTTCATGGATCATCTGCTCCGCTCGTATGTCAGCCTGAATGCCATTACCATTGCATCTTTGATACCTCTGATTAAGACTAATGGCTTTCCCCAATGAGCTGTACCATTGGCTTTCACCAACGGACCGAGAACCAATCACTCAGCGGTGTTTTGCAGCTACAACACAGATATTATTTGTTACTGGAAACTGAAAGCTGAGGTATATCAGGCCGAATGGATTGAACCCTGAATGTTGAATGGCTGAAAGCTGTGCTACATCAGGCTGTATTCAAGGGGTATGACAAAACAATGATTTGTGCTTTTCTAATTCCGTTGGTAAGCAGTTTATAACAGCAGTAAGAGGCATCTAAGGCTTTCTGGTACAGTGTCAAGATAACATGACTATGGGCTGTATCCAGGCTCAGTGTGCTGCGGCACCTCAGGCCCGAATGCTCAAATACAGACGTCTACAGCACGGGTAGAATATCGTTTTTATTCCCCTCTGTGGCGTAACTCTTTATCAATTTTTTTTTTTTTTTTTTTACACAAACATTTAGATATGCCTAGTAAGATTCTTTGGCTTATTTGTAGTATTGAGGCCAGCCTGCTCTGTTTCCCCAAGTGTATCTATGTTGACTATTAGCTGGGTGTCTAAAGTGGTTCAGATGTTTAGTTTAATTATCACAATACACTAATGGGCTGAGAGGGGAATTAGGTGGGTGGCTTTGGGGGAAAAGCGGCGTCTACACTGTCTACGCTGGACAGTTGGCAATTATAGAGGTTTAAATCGGAACTAGTCCAAGTCTAAGTCATTTAAGGCAGCCCTGGTTGTGGGTCATTAAGCCGTTGGTGTAATGTCCCAGGATTCATTATGGCTTGGTGTCTGATGATGGCGCTTTGTTGGGAATGGATAAATCTAAAGATGGACTGGGTAATGGAGTTTTTCAAGGGAGCCAGGCACTACCTAGAAAGGCAATAGGATGTGAAATGATCTCCTCACAGACATGAGGGGAACGCACACGCGCGTTCAAGGAGACAAACGTAGACACAGGCAGCCAAACCCATGGAGGAAGATACAGAAACATACAATGTGTTTAACTTAGAGAAACATTGTATGTGTGAATTTCACTAAATGCTGACATCCACGTGTATTGCCTTTTAAAAATCATAATTTTCTCGTCCCATACCAAACTATAAACCTAACATTAACCTTGACTACAAACGCTAACCCTTAAAGGCTAAAAGCCAGCCTTTATTCCTAAATCTGAAACTAACTCCAATTCTTACGCAATGCCCAATTGTAAACTTTCCCTAAACCCAAAGCTGGGAATTGTTTGGGAAAAAAAGCCCTATGGAAAAAAAGCCCAATTTGTCAGGGGTTGCTATCTTAGTGGTGACTTTTCTGCTATAGATCAATGTCCTCAAATAACAACAAATAAACTTTTAACTTTACCTCTGTAAAAACTCAATGGAAACAACTTTTTTAGTTTTATTATTTTATTTTGATATGGAAATCCAATATAAAATACCACACGAACAGTAAGAAGTAAGACTGAATATAGTTTTGCGAGGAAGGTCACAGCTCGTCAGAATCCAGACTAGTGTACACTCAGACAAACATCAGCAAGTTTTTCTTAGTCAAAATGAGATTTGTACTTTTCCTTCCCTTGCAGAATAGCGTGACTGATTAACTTGATTCGCTCTCAGAACGCTGCATCACGGCAGAACTGATACACGCGGAGACGTTCCTGGAACGAACGTGGCAAGGGTTCCAATCGTTGCTCACACCCCGCCCCCCCACTCATCTGTCCTCCACATGCCAGTAGAATGGAGAATGTTGATTAGGTATTCTGATTCTGATCTGATTGAGCGGTCATCTGGAAAGACTGAAATGTGTGTGAGGGGGAGTCTCAAATCTCAGCCCAGAGGCTACAAAAGAAACAGACAGTGGAGATGACATTGTGTGATGATCCCAGCAGGAAATGATCATATATTGTCACCAGAAAGCCCCAGAGGGAGGGAGTGACGTTCATGATGAATACACTCTACCATTACTCCATCATCAGAGCTAATCAAGGTTTGATTGCAATATTGCAGCAACCATAAAGCTTTTGTTTGATTAAATCATTGTTGTTGTAAATTGTAAGCCTGTATTACAAGGTTATAATTCAGTAATATACAGCATTAGTGGTTAAAATCAATGTTGTATTAGTAGTGTTGAAATCAATGTTGTATTAGTAGTGTTGAAATCAATGTTGCATTAGTAGTGTTGAAATCAAGGTTGTATTAGTAGTGTTGAAATCAAGGATGCATTAGTAGTGTTGAAATCAAGGTTGCATTAGTAGTGTTGAAATCAAGGTTGTATTAGCAGTGTTGAAATAAAGGTTGCATTAGTAGTGTTGAAATCAAGGTTGCATTAGTAGTGTTGAAATCAAGGTTGGATTAGTAGTGTTGAAATCAAGGTTGCGGCAATAGTGTTAGAACTATTCAATTACAAGAATCAAAATAATCTTGCATCGGTGATGTTGAAATCTATGTTGTAGTAGACCAAGGTCAAGCACACTGTTTAAGTTCAAGGTCGCTTAGTACAAATAATGTTGTAAAAATGACTTGGTCCTTTGGGAGAATTTGGAACAGGTCTGCATTTACACTGACTTTAAAAATGTTGGTCCTGTAGGGACAAAACTCAACATAAAACCATCTAACCCATCACGCATTGACATATAATATACTGATACATAGTACTTTAAAAAAATTATGGTTTTATCTTGGAATAAGAAAGCAGGTCTGTATACCCAATGAGATTATTTTGTTCCCCAACATAATTGCAAAAATATATGTAAGAGAATAATGGTTTCATCCCCTTTGGGGGCCATGATAGACAATGAAATTGTCGTGGAGAAAATATAATCCCTCCAAAATTAACTGCCTTATTGTGGTAATAGTCAGCAACACATTTAGTGTTTTGCACATTTCATCAGTGCAAAGCACCTCCTATTTTTATGAAATGCCAAGTACGAAAGGAAAAATGGACTTTGACGTTGGACATACCACAGTGGCGCCTCATCATGTAAACATCCCAAGACCAATTATGACCCAAGAGCTGTGTATAAACTCTCTTCCCTCCCCTTGAAAACCCTCTCGCTCAACCACCTTGTTATTGACCTTAATTAATAACCTCCCTCAATACAGGCCCAGTCCAAAGCAAAATCCTGTTTAACACCAGTGATAATGTCCACCTTAATCAGATTCATTTTAAAGGGGCCAACCCGAATCATGGCTAGGCTGGCTTCGAATTTGGATCGTTTCAAGTGTTGTTTCCAAGCACATCCCAGAAATGTGTGAGGTCTCAACTCTGATACTTCTACTTCAACCCGGAACATTCTGTCCGAAGTCCTGGGATCTCCCGATGGAAGGCCTGGGTGGACACGTGACCAAAAAAAGCCAGATTGGCTCAGCAGTGTGAAAGCCTCCAAAGGGACAGTAGAAACCGTGGTCACCAGGCGGCGCGCCGTGGTGGGGGATTTACCTTCGTAATCAATTTAAACTGTTCTTGTGTAAATACACGATTGATTAATATTTTTCACCGGGTGTAATTAGCGTGGCGAGTTGTACAACACTGATGCTAATCGTCTTTGTGTAGAGAACTCATGTTTCCCATTGACTGAAGCTGGGGCCACATTCAGCCTCCCATCCAGACACAATTAAATGATGCGCCTATGAATGTGTACGCATGAGGGAATTGCTATGTTACTCAATTACGTTTCTCTTTGTCCACTCCAGCTGCCTTTTGATACCACATTCTGCTCTACCCATTGGTGTGGATGATGAGGTGTGCCACTCAGACTGTGGGGGGGGGGTGTGAGGAAGCCTCCTTGGTGGAGTGTCATTAACATACAGTAAGCCTAAAAGACACACTTACGTTCTAAATGCAAACTCAAAACTAACAGAACCACTGCAAAAAGATTGAAAAAGTATACCCGGCAATTCAATCTAAAATAAATCAGCTCAAATGTGATGTCATTACTTGGTTTTTGAAGTGTGCTTGTGTAGGGAAAACAGGCGCAAAAATTGGCAAAAGTTTTTTTTTGCACCCTATACTTCAGAACAAACAGGATATTTTTTTCTATGATCTTTCTTGCTATGTACAGTGGGGAGAACAAGTATTTGATACACTGCCAATTTTGTAGGTTTTCCCACTTACAAAACATGTAGTAGTCCTTCATTTTTATCATAGGTACTCTTCAACTGTGAGTGACGGGAATCTAAAACAAAAATCCAGAAAATCACATTGTATGATTTTTAAGTAAATCATTTTATTCCATGACATGGCAAACTTCTGATAAAAATTACAGACCTCTACATGCTTTGTAAGAAGGAGAACCTGCAAAATCGGCAGTGTATCAAATACTTGTTCTCCCCACTGTATATCTGTTCCATTATCAATTAATTAAAACGGTCACTTCTCCCTGTGTCCATTAATTATTACACCATGAAAATGGAAGCCTTGTGACAAGGTTTCTTTTGTTTTTGCTAAATAAAAAATATAAAAATACCTAGAAATTCACATAAAACCCGGAGCTAGTTCGCTGAATCAGACAGTTTTGTTAATATAGGGGTGACAAATTTCCTACCGGAGTCATCAAAGTGTCCCCACCATTTTAGCTAGTGAGATGTTGCAACAATATTAGAGGAACTTTTGAGCTCCAAAAGCACTTCACATTCCACCAATTATGTTTTTCAAGCTTCACTTCAAGCACTGGTGTAGGGGGCTTAATTTCTACCGGCAAACCATGGCCCCAGAAATCGGGAAGAGCACACCAAATATGTTATTTTAAATGAATTTGAGTGAGCTATCTCACAGAGTCTGGCATTATCAAGCCATTTCACAGACCATTTCCTAATTGCCATCGCGGGTTTAGTCAGCTGTGAGTTTTCCACACAGAGAAAAAGGCTTTATATTCAGGACCTAGTGCTGCTCTTCGCTCAAACTCTCCCTGGCATCAAGAATGGCTGCTCCTCAAACCGGAACAGCTTGAATAAACATGGTGGCGGACGTTAAGAGGGCCGCAATCAAAAAGCTGAGGAAACGGCGACACAATTGAGGAAGGAGCGGCGGGCGTAATGAACGAGTCTAGTCGCGGCGGCCGTTTCTGTACAGGACTTTGGGCTTTTTAATATGGGATTAGGCGGCGCTGGGATGAAATTGCCATGAATGTTAAACAGGATGCTGTTGCCAGGGACGTATCGGGTCTCTGTGGCATTCTCTGGGACTGTGTGACTGTTTCTCTCTCTCTTTCTCTTTTTTCACTTCCCCATTTCCCCTTACTCTTCCCCTCTCTTCTCCATGATCTCTTTCCATCTTTCCCTTCACCTCTCTCTCCCCCCTCTCTTTCCTTTTCCCTCCCTCTGTGATTACTCAGCTGAGTGCATCAGCAGGATCCCCTCATTACCCATCGTATCAATATGCCCCCCCTCCCCCCATCTCCAAACCTTTCAACTGACCCGTGGGCTGCTGTGTGTAACGGTCACTGATGCAGGTCAACCGCCCATCTGCTTTGATGCACGCCGGCGCTGGATCTCAGTTGCCATTAAAGACTGTGGTCGTGGATCACAGACCCGGTTAATGACGTCTGTTGTGAACGGCCGTCTGTCAGTGGTCAGCCCTGGTCTGGTCTGTTTGTGGCAGGGTGACACGACCATGCGCACACGCCCACACACCAACATATGTAGGGTTTGGGCACAACCACACAGCGTGCCAGACGAACGGGAGCTTTCCAAAGGAAACACGGTTAACATGAATGCATGTTCAAAGATCCCTTTGATAGCCTATCTTCAACACGGCTTGGAAAATGTGCGTGCACTTGGGTGATTGAGAATAACATCTTATTATCTTACGGTAGCGTGACTTGTCTTTGCACAAAACCACTGGGATTAACAATTTCCCAAAACTGAAGAGCCATGACAGAGATAACGTATGAGGTATCGCCTTCAGGAAGCGTTATGTCCAACTGCCTGCACTAAAACCACGTTTTGCTGCAGAGCAAAGAGAGAAAACATTTTCATTCACGTGTCCCTTAAAATACCTGCGGCCATCCGATGGGACAGAAAATACATTTTGATGAGGCCAAAACAGCAGTGAAAGCATAATCTTTCCAATTCATTTAAAAAAAACGCAATTGTTTTCCGCCCTGGTTTCTGTATGATTACCATAATACACAAGTAGGTTTTCCCCGCGGACCGGCTGGAAGATTGCGTTTCAGGTGGGAATTTAATTTGATCAATACCACCGCAAAGGTTTAACGTTTGCGTTCGTAGGTTTTGACTGGTTTAATCCAGCATAGAGTAGGCTCAGATCAAATCGGTGCTACCTGATAATCGCCCTGTTACAATAACAGAAAGGTTTTCTGCCCGACGACTGTAATTGTCTCCGCTACTGGGAAGGGCTTACTTCCCCTCTCCCATAAGAGGATTGGTCAGTGTTTTGATGAAGTCTATCTCCCTGGTTACCAAAGCACACGCCGAGTGCTCTGCTCAATTATCTCACTTCCTCAGCCTCCTTGGCCTCCCGCTTGCCCGCCACACCGGCGGTCTACCAAACATTATTTCCCACGCCAAGCAGGATTGTGGGAAATCTGATTAAAAAAAATTCAAGCTGAGCAGCCCGTGGTTGTCTTTCTCGTTGGTGATAACGAAATGTGGTTCTCCAAAACATGCAGTCTCCGAAACGTGCAAACAAGACAAAACCTCTTCCTCCTAAACTAATCATAAATGCTCACTGAATGTTGTTCAAGGAGATCACCACTCGTTATGACATATTGTTCATTATTACCTTTGGGGACATAGAGACAGGGAGGCAGAGAAAGAAGCAGAGAAGTAAAGGGAAAATAACTGGCGAAAAGTAAAAAAGCACACTGTTGATGAGTTGGTTTCTGAACCTTATGTTGTGCATCTGGTGTCGTGTTATGGAACTGGGATCTTCAGATGAATCTGATGCGGAAAGGTCATGGGGATGATTCAGCATCATGGTGCTGACTGGGGGGAGTTGGCTTCACTGGCTCACCCCGCAATTACTGTGAGATTAAGAGGAGATCTGAGGCCACATTCACACACGGACAGGAACACAATCAGACCAACACTCACAAACACACACACAAACACACACAAACACGCAGAGCGAGAGCGAGAGAGTGAGATAATGAAAATGAGAAGTGATTGAAGTGTCTGTATTAACAATGAACTCTATCTAAGCATCCCTGAACTTTCTTTCTAAGCATCCCTTTGTCCCACCAGAAGGGTGCCTCCCGCACCACGGCCTCGAATCGCGGCGCGTTAACTCAACGCTTGGTGGTGTCCTACAGGGCCTGATCACTTTACACAAGCAGATCGATTTGCCCCAGGCAGATCACTTTCACAAATGGATTGTTTTCCTCAAGCAGATCTGGGAAATTTGCTGAAATGAAAGGCTGTACAGGTAAAACCTCAACAGTAAGGACTTCCTCTCAAACGCACAACATACTGTTGGGTAGGGGTTCCCAATCAGGGGTACTAGGCCCTTTGGGCGTACCAGGTCTATGCACTGGGGGTATTGAAAGAGACTCATTAGACCACAAGCTTACTGGTAAAAGGAACATGAGGGGGTACGTCGGTGTATTCAGTTGCAGTGCCTTCATATAGCACTACCTAGCACTACTACGAGAACCAAACCCTGCACCCCACTTAAACAGACGCACGGACGGATGGACGGACACAGACGACAGACACAGACTGACAGACAGAAAATGATATACACAGAGAGGGAGATGGACAGGGTGGGTTGGAGTGGTGTCCTGAGGAGAAGCAGCTTGGTTTATTTTTTAACAGGTGTGAGTATCCCCCAGTCCTCTTCACCAACCCCTCTCCCCCATCCTCATCCCCAGTCCCTCTCACACTTCCTCCCTCCCTGCCTGACATGGGGCGTGAGTGATGGCCTCCATTAATGTGCCCCTCGTCAGCCAGAGGTTAATGGAGTGTCACTAGCACTGTAGAGTTCTATTCTGCTGTGGCTCCACTGACCAGGCCCTCATTTCACGTGCTTAAATATGCATGAGCCCTCCCACTGGGACTTTAATGGTCCCTGTACACCCCCCTCCCACCTTCCTTCTATCTCCAACCTCCCTCCGTCCTTTTCCATACTTTCCTCCATCCGTCTCCTTTGTCCATCCCATCACAGTCGCATAGTCGAGACAGCATTGACTTATATGGTTCTATAAGTGTGTGTGAGTGTATGTGGGGGGGGGGGGGGGGGGGGTCGGGGTCGGGGCAGCTGATTGGGCAAATGTGTTTTTGGCGAAACATGTAAGATGTTACCATCTTTGACCACTCAGAACTCCCTTATGCCGTTCATGTGAAAATGGGTTGAAATTGTGGTCTCTGTAGACGTGGTGAAGAGGTGATTACAACGTAGATCTATGCGGCCCTGGGATTGACACACGGGGGAAAAAATGATCTGTCATGATTTATTAATTGGCCCACAATGTGGCTATTCAAGTTTGATATGAACATGCAGCATTTCGCTTTAGTTTTCTCACGTTACCTTTTAGTGTGCTCCATGGCTGAATGGTGACAATGACATGAACATTGGGGTTGACATGCATAATAGCTGACGCTGTTCTAACCTCCATTTAGTGAGTAGAGTGCACAGACAATAGCCTAATTGTAGTCTAATTTTGCTGGGTGGCAACGAGGAGGAGATTTGGGATGGCATCCCTTCCCCAAGCGTTTCCATGGCGTTTTCCATTGTTTTTCTCCATGAATATCTTCATCTATAATGACCTCCAGAACAGCATTCATCAATCCCTGACAGATAGAGTAAGTGCCTCTCTGTATTAGTCCCAGATGTATTTGCTGGACATTGTAAGGAACAAAATGAATACCCTGGTCTGTATTACGACATCACACCCAGGCAAGCGTTATCCCATGCACTCCGTTTCCTGTATCATACTCAGAATGAAGATGGCTGTGTTTGCCTGATACTGTCAAACTGGTTGAGGGATTCCGGTAGCTGCTGACCTGGTCTTAAATTAATAGAAATGTGTAAGGCTGAAGCCACCTGCGTCAATAGACTTTAGTTAACATCGTATGTGCAGATTGCTGCCCCCAATATGTTAACCCCTATATATAAAATACACTGTGAAAAATTACCGTAGTTTAAAGACACCTGTTGCAGTCACACTTCCAACCCTGTCCTACACTGTGCCTGGACATGTCGCTGTCCAAAGGCATCTGTCTGATTCATTCCAGATCAATGGAGAACATATGGCTGCCCGTGACACAACAGGTGCATGGCTAGACAGTATTGTAAACCTGCCAATGACAGACATCATCGCAGCTTAACAGCAGAGGTCATTCAGAATCATTCGAAATATGTCAGAAAACGTTACGTTTAAAAGACAGACCCCGGTGCCCGTGTTGAACGGGTTTCCATGGGTCCACATCAATGCACATTAATAACCCAAATCGCGTCAATTTCATTTCCATCCATTTAATAAGGTTTCTCCAAGGCAATATATTTTAAGTATGGCCCTGGAGTTGCTGAGAATTACCCCTTACGGAAATGTGAAATAACATATTCATGACGCATAACAAGGGTTCAGTAATACTATACACTACCGTTAGGAGAGGGGCAGCGCTGGAGCAAGTGTCTCTTCATTCAGACAGAGTGGCCTTCACTGACCTTTCCAACCTCATACAGTAGGCAAAGTGGAAAACATATCCCTCCCATTATTACTGGAATTCCCAAAGGAGGCCATAAGCCCATCTCTCTACGGCAGCACTCCTCTAACCCTCCAACCCCCGGCCTCAATTAGTGGAAAACCTCCCAGTCTGACTGGTGCCTTGATTAGTGTGGTTCGCCCCCACCTGGTCCTTAAACTGCCACATATTCATTCGTCCAAAGAGCCCAGGTTGCCGCCATGTTTCCCCGTCTCTAACTGCTATCGTCCGTTCTATCGTCTTCTGGCCATTCCTTAAAGTTGAGGGAGTGTGGGAAGGGAGTGTGCAGGCATGTGTGTGAGAGTGAGCGATGGCAAAGGAAGGGAAAGTGATAAAGCATAGAGAAAGATAGAGGGAGGCTCTCTGTCCTCTCAGAGTCAGTGCTCACATGTTGCATCCAAGGAGGGTTTTGGTTGTAGAGTCTATAGCCTCCCTCCAGAGACTAGAGCCCAATAAGCCTTTTTATTTAAGTATAGCCCATAGAGGACACTGCTGCATTTCACATCATGTGAAAGTTTTTTTTTAAATCCTTTTATCCACACTGTAACGCACCGAAACATGTCACCCAACCTCTCCCTTTCTCTTTCTTCCTCTCCCTCTGTTTCTTCCTCTCATCCTCTCTTTCCTTTCCTCTTTTAAAGGGAATTATTTATACTAGTTGATAAATGTAATCATTCTTCAATACGTTTTCATTTGTTCTTTTTTACGTGGCAATTGACTGGGGGTTTGGTGGGGGCTTGCAGGGGAGGCATCCCAGAGCCATCAATCATTGTAACGTTTTGCTCAATGACAACTGGAAGGTCTCTGACACTTTTTGACTGGCTTGATTGATGTGCTTCCATGAGCAGGGGAGCAGGCTGGATGTCCAACTTTTCCCCGCTCTGATGTAATGGCAAAACGCTACTTCACATGCTTAGGAAGTGATACACTTTGAAATACTGATCAAAAGTAGTCATACTTCTTCTCAAAATCAACTGCTTATCATCTCTAGACAAGAAAAAATTGGCATTTGAATTGGTCAGTCCTCTTATATTAAATGGCAAGTTTAACACAGCAATAAATTCATTCTAATTGTTAAAAAAAAATGTGATTTAAGTTATTTAACGCTTACCAGGCCATGTAATCGTCTTTTTTCTTCCTTCTCATCTGTGGCGTGAAGAGAGCCACAGCACTCCAGAACGATTTGCATAGGGGGTGTGGCTGATTGATTCTTGTCTACGCCCCCAATTGGACAATTAGTGACGGTGCTGAACACAACCCAGGCTCAGAGGATCAGAAGTAGCGCACTACACAGTGAACAAAGTGCCATTTGGGACACCCGAGAAGCTAGTGTGCCGTACCTCTCCGCCATCCTCAGCCACCTCTCTTTCATCCCAGTCCAGACGGTGACTTCACTGGGACGATGAGCTATGACCAGAACACGAGAGCCAGAAAAGGGAAATAGTACTGCAATTCTGTTTTCATAGTTCACACTGCTCTATTGAGATGACGGAGACGAGGCAAGTCGGGATTTGGATTGAAACTCCTTGTTGTGGATGTACGGTCGTATATATAGGTCACATATCACGCCATCTTATTCCTGAAGCCAGTTCTCTATTGGTCGACTGGTCAAAGGCCCCTCTGCCAGCCTCCCGAGAGTCTCATTCATATGGGCACAACGTTTGAGTCATGCATAGAATAGACACTGTAAACTGATAAAGTGTCCTTGAGTACGAATGAGTCGTTTCCTTTATTGTGTGAGGCAGATAAACTCTTCTGATTGTGTGTGTGTGTGTGTGTGTTAGGGTGTGAGGGTGTGTATGTGTGTGTTTGATAAGGACCCTCACTGCTGCAGTTTATAGCCTGTGATCTCTCTTACCAGGTCTAACACTGAAGCATTTAACCAAGTCACAGAGTATTGCCGTGAGAGGGTTAGAAAAAGAAAAGCCTCTGCTTTAAGGTGTTCCGATAAACAGGAAGAACGAAAAAGAAAACGCTGTTGTGCTTCATCCCATCAATCCTACTCAAGTGGCATGTCGGGGAAGAATCGAAGAAAAACTCTTTCCGTCAGCTTTTGACTTTTGCCATTTTCATCTCCATCACAATTGTAGACCCGGCAACATATTCTGTCTCTTTCTGTCTTCATTGAAAGGGGTGTCAGAATGACATTTAGAAGGTGCCTTTTTACTCCACACTGCGGTGGCAGGAGCCTGCGGCACTTGTCAATCGGTTCCCTTTTCCCCCACCCCCAAGCGCCCCGCGTCCTCGCCTTCTCCTCCACCCACACAACAAGCTGACCCACCCCCAAGCGCCCCACGTCCTCGCCTTCTCCTCCACCCACACAACAAGCTGACCCACCCCCAAGCGCCCCGCGTCCTCGCCTTCTCCTCCACCCACACAACAAGCTGACCTACCCCCAAGCGCCCCGCGTCCTCGCCTTCTCCTACACCCACACAACAAGCTGACCCACCCCCAAGCGCCCCGCGTCCTCGCCTTCTCCTCCACCCACACAACAAGTTGACCCACCCCCAAGTGCCCCGCGTCCTCACCATCATCCCCTAGGGGGTTACGGCATCATCCCATAGGGGGTCACGGCATCATCCCATAGGGGGTCACGACATCCACCCCTAGCCGGTTCAGAATAACTTTGATTGATTTATGTTTGTCTGTGGCCCCGCTACTGCTTTCGTCCTCTAACTTGGATTGGTCGCTGAGTGCTGTTTTATTAATTTTTTTGAAACAAAAGCCAAGCCAACCTCTCTACCTAGCTTGTTCGTGTCCCATGCGACATATAAAGTTTTGTGTTGAACGAAGTTAATTATTCAGTTAAATGCACCTCATTAAATGTGTTTGTATTTCTCTCTCAGAGCAGTATGTGGTGGGGGAGCAATATGAGCTATTAGTTTATTATAATGGGGAATACCATTGAGAGGATAATTTTTTCTTTTGCAATGATCTCTCTACCTCGAGCATAAAAAGCCTCATTTAAGTGCCTCCGGAGCCCAGGCGATCGCTTCCTTTTCATGCAATTTTAATGTGTTTTAAAGAGAGAAATGATTGTTTTCAGAGCCATTTTTGCTGTTTCGTTGCAGAAATAAACAGATGGATGCTGCCAGAGTGGGAGTTTCTCACGCAGTGCCTCTCTACGCCATATTTTCTCCACGCTGACAGAAGACAGCAAGGCATCGCTCCGCTGCATTTTCCAACTGGCTCACAGGAAAGTAAATGTCAGACATTACAGGAATTTATGTACAAAGAGAATCTAAAAATATAAATATTCATCCGACAGTTTTCTCTGCAGTCACAAATAATGGAGGCTGGTGAGTTTGCAGTGTGATGAGACAGAATTCAACCTCAGCCCCCCCCCCCCCCTCCTCCCCCAACCGCAACCTTGTAACCAACCGTTTATATCAGTAGGTCGGAATTTGAACTTAATTGGACGGTAAAATGAAAACATGATAATGCGATGTTCTTACATTTTTTGTATTTTTTGTATATTTCCTCATTAATATTAGGTTTAACATCTGTTTTCAATCACGGCTCACACACCCTAGCTTCTCAAGCAGGAACAATCTTAAATCAAACTGCTTCTGTCCATATTTGATCTTAATTAATATTGCCATTTTGCCTGTGTGGATGTTGTGGTTCTCTATAATTTGTCAATTTTAATACATTTCTTTTGATGGAATCCTACAGAAGTGGCTTTCAACTTTTTTCAATCCCTGACAATTGGTGTTTAACCTGCAGGTAGTTTGCATTTCCATTTATTTTTGTGTTTAAGTCTGTGTTTTTGTTTTTCTTGTTCCAACAGATAAATTGAGTGAACACAGTCTCATTTATGGCAACCACCGGGAAAAGTTTGGGTTTAATCCTGTCTCTGGGATTTGATAAGACAACCTCCCAGTTTCTAGTCAGACAGAACCACGTTCAGCACAAGAGAATGGTGTTCAGTGTCTATTTCAACAGAAATATTGCTGTACTGGACAAATTTGAATATGATTATTTTCACGCATAAACATGTTAGCTCCCCCGGTACGGAGACCATATCAGTTATCACTTTTGCCTCCAGGGCTCTGGTGACAGGTCCGAATCAGAATCGCAACCCAAATACAGTAACCAGAAGTCAAAGTTACATTAGGGATGTTAATTCTACCCTGGAACATGACTGGGCGTAAGAGGCAGTAAAACCAATGTGCCCCAGATGGTGGTCACACGGTTTGGTACAGAGGGTGTCTACAGAACAACATTGGTGGTTTAGTGAAGCAGGGCACAACAACAACCTCTCTGGAAATAGCAGAGAGAATGTCAGTTCACTCATTTGCAGATGTTGGTGAAATTCACTGGTGCTATTAGCTTGAACATTCAGTATTGTGCAAATGTCTTTGGCACCTTAAAGTTGAACTAAAGCCATTTATTTGGATAGTAAGTGTTTATTTGTAAAAATAAGAAAATAAATGAAGAAAATCACATTGTATGATTTTTAAGTAATTAATTAGCATTTTATTGCATGACATAAGTATTTGATACATCAGAAAAGCAGAACTTAATATTTGGTACTTAATATTTGCAATTACAGAGATCATATGTTTCCTGTAGTTCTTGACCAGGTTTGCACACACTGCAGCAGGGATTTTGGCCCACTCCTCCATACAGACCTTCTCCAGATGCTTCAGGTTTCGGCGCTGGGCAATACGGACTTTCAGCTCCCTCCAAAGATTTTCTATTGGGTTCAGGTCTGGAGACTGGCTAGGCCACTCCAGGACCTTGAGATGCTTCTTACGGAGCCACTCCTTAGTTGCCCTGGCTGTGTGTTTCGGGTCGTTGTCATGCTGGAAGACCCAGCCACGACCCATCTTCAATGCTCTTACTGAGGGAAGGAGGTTGTAATGAGTGGAGAACAGGAGGGCTTCTTAAAGAAAAACGAACAGGTCTGTGAGAGCCGGAATTCTTACTGGTTGGTAGGTGATCAAATACTTATGTCATGCAATAAAATGCTAATTAATTATAAAACAATCATACAATGTGATTTTCTGGATTTTTGGTTTTAGACAGGCACCGGAGACCTTACGGCTACAGCTCCGAGCAGCCGCTTCGACAATGGCGGTGGAGAACATGATCCACTCGGACTCAATATCTCCAGCCTCCCTCGGGATCCAGTCGAAGCTCTGCCGGAGGTGGGAGTTAAAGATCTCGCTGACAGGAGATTTGGCCAAACGTTCAAGTCTGACTTACTGCCAGCAATGCGGACCAAGCTCCTGCTTCGGTCGTACAGGGACCTGACAGCCCTTAGCAAAGGACCCAGGACCCCATATTCCCGAAGCACTCTCCGCAGGATGCCGTGAGGGACACAGTTGAATGCCTTCTCCAAATCCAAAAAACACATGTGGATTGGTTGGGCAAACTCCCATGAACCCTCCAACACCCCGTAGAGGGTATAGAGCTGGTCCAGTGTTCCACGGCCCGGACGAAAACCACACTGTTCCTCCTGAATCCGAGGTTCTACTATCGGCTGTATTCTCCTCTCCAGTGCCCTGGCATAGACTTTTTCAGGGAGGCTGAGAAGTGTGATCCCCCTATAATTGGAACACACCCTCCGGTCCCCCTTCTTAAAAAGAGGGACCACCACCCCGGTCTGCCATCCCAGAGGCACTGTCCCCGACCGCCACGCGATGTTGCACAGGCGTGTCAACCAAGACAGCCCCACAACATCCAGAGACTTGAGGTACTCAGGGCGGATCTCATCCACCCCCAGTGCCTTGCCACCGAGGAGTTTCTTGACTACCTCTGTGACTTCAGCCAGGGTGATGGACGAGTCCACCTCTGAGCCCTCATCCTCTGCTTCCTCAATGGAAGATGTGACGGCGGGATTGAGGAGATCCTCGAAGTACTCTTTCCACCGCCCGACGACATCCCCAGTTGAGGTCAACAGCTGCCCACCTCTACTGTAAACAGTGTTGGTAGGGCACTGTTTCCCTCTCCTGAGGCACCGGACGGTTTGCCAGAATCTCTTCGAGGCCAGCCGATAGTCATTCTCCATGGCCTCACTGAACTCCTCCCAGGCCCGAGTTTTTGCCTCCACAACCACCTGGGCTGCAGTCCGCTTGGCCTCAGGAGTCCCACAAGCCAACCAGGCCTGATAGGACTCCTTCTTCAGCTTGACGGCATCCCTTACTTCCGGTGTCCACCACCGGGTTTGGGGATTGACGCCTCGACAGGCACCGGAGACCTTACGGCCACAGCTCTGAGCGGCGGTGTCGACAATGGCGGTGGAGAACATGGTCCACTCGGACTCAATATCTCCAGCCTCCCTCGGGATCCAGTCGAAGCTCTGCCGGAGGTGGGAGTTAAAGATCTCGCTGACAGGAGACTCGGCCAGACGTTCCCAGCAGACACTTACAGTACGCTTGGGCCTGCCGAGTCTGTCCAGCTTCCTCCCCCGCCATCGGATCCAACTCACCACCAGGTGGTGATCAGTTGACAGCTCCGCCCCTCTCTTCACCCGAGTGTCCAAGACATACGGCCGCAGGTCAGATGAAACGACAACAAAGTCTATCATCGACCTACGGCCTAGGGTGTCTTGGTGCCACTTGCACTGAAGGACACCCTTATGCGTGAACATGGTGTTCGTTATGGACAAACTGTGACTAGCACTGAGGTCCAATAACTGATTCCTCCCAATCACGCCCCTCCAGGTGTCATTATCGTTGCCCACGTGGGCATTGAAGTCCCCCAGTAGAACAATAGAGTCCCCAGTCGGAGCACTTTCCAGCACCCCTCCCAGAGACTCCAAGAAGGTCGGGTACTCTGCACTGCCGTTCGGCCCGTAGGCACAGGGAAACAGCCCTCTCGTTCACCGGGATAAACTCCAACACATGGCGGCAGAGCTGGGGAGCTATAAGCAAACCCACACCAGCCCGCCGCCTCTCACCATGGGCAACTCCAGAGTGGTGAAGAGTCCATCCTCTCTCAAGGAGTGTAGTTCCAGAGCCCAAGCCGTGCGTAGAGGTGATCCCGACTATCTCTAGTCGGAACCTCTCAACCTCACGCACAATCTCAGGCTCCTTCCCCACCAGCGAGGTGACGTTCCACGTCCCTAGAGCTAGTTTCCGTGTCCAGGGATCGGGTTGTCTAGGCCCCCCCGGAAGGCGGCCCCACGTTGCACCTTCGGGCTGAGCCTGGCCGGGCCCCATGGGGAAAGGCCCAGCCACCAGGCGGTCGCGTACGAGCCCCAACCCCGGGCCTGGCTTCAGGGTGGGGCCCCGGCTGCGCCATACCGGGCGATGTCATGGACCTCAAAAATGTTCTCATCATTAAAGGGTTTTATATGTAATCATAAAACACTACACATGTATGTCTATCCTTTTTACAAATGAACACTAAAATGAAGTGCTGTAGTTTGACTTTAGTGGGCCCAACGCTATTGGACATTAGTGTAAACCAACAAACGCTTTCTTTTCAGCACACCTGACATTTTCTCACAATCCTATGTTACTGTGGTGTTTGCGTGAGGTCAGGAGCCCTGCCATTGCTAAATGTTTTCATTGAGACTTTAAATAGACACAAACTCAAGCACAGCCATTAATCAGCCACTCTCTAGATGGATTCAGATAAAGCTGGCTGATTCGTCGTTCAAGGGCGCTGGGAAGGTTGGCGTGGCACTGCAGATCGGTGATTGCTGTGTAAATCGATTAATGACACCCCATATGATCTGTCAGCGAACACACACACACACACACACACACACACAAACACACACGTGCACATAAACATGTGCACTTCCGTACGCTGTGTTATGAGTCACGTGATGACCTTCGCCAAGGAAAAATTAACATTGAACATAAAACACAAATTATTGTTCTTTGATTTCACTGCTTTCTGCCATTGGAGCGCCACCATACTGCGGTCAGCCATGGTGGTTACCTGGTGATGCCCACTACAGAGGCCTCAACCAGTCATTGATGCCCGTCTTCAGCCAGTTTGCAAAGAATGTAGACTGTAGAAAATGTTAACTAATCTGGCATTGCCGTGGCCACTCCTTAGCATCAGGACCCTTTTTTCTATCCAGGTGAGCCCCCCCCCCCCCTCGGCTAGTGTTGAGAATTCCTCCGGCAGATGCCAGGTTATCGGTCTCTCCCAGCTGCGAACGCTACCAAGCTATCACCGGCTGTTGCTCCATCTTGCCAGGACGCCCCTTACCAGGTCCATAGCCAAAGGCATCTCTGACTGAGTGTGTGTGTGTCTGTGTGTGTGTTTGTCTGTGAATACTGAATGTGCCGTATGTGTGTGCGTGTCTTTGTGTGTGTCTGTCTGTCTGTGAATACTGAATGTGCCTTATGTGTGTGTGTTTGTGTGTAAATACTAAATGCTTACTCCCCCTCCCAGCACCTGTGGAGACCCCTGTCTCCCCCCTGTCTCCCCTCTGTCTTCCCCCTGTTTCTCTCTGGGAACAAACTCCAATTACCCACAGCACATCACAGCAAACAGCCACTTTGTGGCCAGCCACCTGTGACTGCATCGCTGGGGCCTTGCTCGCTAGAGGCGTGGATGCGTCCCAAGCCCCTTCGGCTGCCAGCGATTGATTAAGGGAATCAATATTGATTAAGGGAGCAGGGGGACATCTGGACGGCCCCATTTTTGTCCATCATCAATTATTCAAATGCACTATCTGCCACTGAATTGGATTAGCAAATTGCACCCGTGATTCTCTTGCCGTTGGTTCCAATCCCCTGTTCTGCTGCGCCAAAGATAGAGGCCTCGGAGAGGGACTGCCATTTAAAATGTGTTTGCCTGTTGCGGCGTGTGTGCCGGTTTGTCTCATATTTTAGTCGGACCTAAGGCTTGTGTGGCTCCGAAGTACAGTTTAAAATCACCCTGTATTTACACGTACCCTTTTTACGTGGCGGAGTAGTGCTGCTATATGTACATTCAGGAACAAGATACTCAACATCTACACCAGGTTTACATACAAATGTGTGGTGAGCATATAAGATAATGCGATGTGAGCGGCGGTAATATATTGCATTACACAGTATCAGTGTAGAACATTTACAGTATCAGTGTAGAACATGTAGATGCAGATAGATGCAGTAGTGCAGTCTAGTGCAGCTACTTGATCTTGTGATCTTGTGTAGAATCTCAGTAGAAAGCAGATGACCCAAACCACAAGGGGATGGAGGAGATCAGAGTGGGATATCTGATGGATGGGAAATGACAAGTTGTGATTGACTGGTGTCGTTTTTTCAACTGTCATAGGTAGTACAGCCTCAAAGGTTGGTTATTCAACAGGGATGGTGTCAGCTCCTATCTAATTTGAAATTGGTGAGTCTATGTTTATTTACTTTTTAAGTTACGGAACTGGAATTATATTGGAATTGTAAAAATGTGGACAGAGAGAGTTTCAGGAGACAGAGAGAGAGAAAGAGTATGCAGGGAGACCAGGAGAGATTAAAAGGACAGAGATGGAGAGAGAGAGAGAGATTGCAGGGAGACAAAGAGGTTAGGGGAGACACAGAGAGTGTTTAGGGGGGCAAAGAAATTGTTTAGGAGGATAAAGAGAGAGTGCAGGGAGATTGATAGAGTTTAATAGGACAGAAACAGTTTACTGGGACAGAGGATACAGGGGCATAGTGAACATATAAAGGGACAGAGTACAAGGAGAATGTGGGGGGACAGAGAAAGAGAGTGCTGGGGAATTGAGTGTTTAGGGGGACAGAGGGAATGTGAAGGGGAATTGAGAGTTTAGGGGTACGGAGAGAATGTGACAGGGAACTGAGAGAGTTGAGGGAGACAGAGAGAATGTGACAGGGAACTGAGAGCGTATAGGGGGACAGAGAGAGAGTGCTGTGGCACAGAGAGGCAATGTTAGGACCTTGTTGACTCTAACAGGTGGGGAAAGGAGGGCTGTCGCACAGCTCAGAACCTTGGGATGCCGTTCAAGCTTTTCACTCCCATAAGGCTTTATGACATACAGGCCTTCTGTGTTTTCCCCACTGGTCTAAATGCCATTGTTGGTACTGTAATAGACCCTTAATCACCCACATGAAATCAACCTGGTCCCTGAACTTTTGGTGTTTTCTTGTCAATATGTACAAAACAAGTATATTCCACCAGCTGGTACGCTTTGGTCTTGACATTATTTGATTACTATGAAATATTTATTTATACACCCCATAACATGAAGGACATATTTAACCTAGAAGAAAATGCATATTTTCCCTTCACATGCATCAAAGCCTTTTATTACTAACTATTTTCTTCAAAAATGGACCATCTATCTCCAACCCCATTATGAACACTAGAAGTTGTCTGGATTCGATTTTAAAAGATATTTCCAATAAAATCACTATGCAATTTTAATTATGCTAGTATAAATGTTGTTTATTCAACAATTTATAATATTAAATGTAGGCTACATTATATGAAATCTAACAGTAGTGCTACACTAAAGCGCGAAACCGTCAGCGGCCTGGTAATCAGGTCCGTACCTAATTAGCTCACGTCATGTTTCACCTGGTTGTCTTATGTGTTTGTACTAGCGGCGCCATTTTTAATTTTTAACCATGTGCACCAGAATCTGGCGAATCAACCCATTGCGATATATGCATTACTATAATCCGGTCTTTTGTTAGAGATAGAGTTCCGAAAGAACACACATTTGTTAGTAAATATCGAATTGTACGGGGGAAGTGCATGGTCAGCATTTAAAAAAAAAAAATAGACAAATCAGTCCGGAGTCGTCAGTGGTGTTGGTTTTGTCACAAACAAACGCTATGACCAAATGGTTTGAGTTGCAAAGTCTTAAGTCACTCTGTTGGAATCTGGAGAGTAACACGTGGATGTGTTTAATTTTGCAGTAGAAAGCTAAACAAACACAAGCCATACTATCCACCAAAAGGTAAGCTAAGGTGCAGATGGACAATCACCGTGTTTAGATCCACCTGCAAATAGGCTACGTTTCTTAAGAAATAATAGTTACATTAGAGAAATATGTTCTATATACCATAGACTCCGGAACGAGGTGGCTGTTTGACGCGGACAAGGTTAAACAATGCAAAAGGTAAGCACATTTATCTGTTAGAAAATAAATGAGGGTAACAATTAAAATATTTTTGATAGAAAATAATCAATGCACAAAATGCTTAATGTTTTTCACATCTTTTGGAAAACTATACATTTTGTAGACTCTGCTTTTATTCACATTATAGGCGTTTTGTAATCAGAAATGTTGGGGGGGTTATGCTAAATAGGCCTTTTCACACTGCATTTTTCTAAGCCGTGGGCTATATTAGCACCAGACTAAGACTGGCCCCGTGTTAGGTTAGCCTGTGTTAACACGAGTTTGTTAACCCTGGGCTAAGGTTTAACCCTATGCAAAAAAGAATTCCTAAACCCTGGGCTAACTGACATGGCACAATAGGCCCTGCAACTAAATTTTTTTTTAAATGAAATAATTTGTGATTACTTTGAAGTGTTGTTTGAGTTCGTTCCCGCTTGCAATGGAGCTTTTTTTGCTCTGGATGCAGTGTTTCAATTAATGAATTTGGAAAATGCTTATTGCAGACTGGTGGAGGTGAATAATGGCTTGTCTTGAAAATTTACTCAATGGTCCTTCAAGAACAACTCATGGTAAGTGTTAACCAAATATGAATCTCGCATCGCATCGCATCATCTTCCGCTTAATCCGGGGCCGGGTCGCGGGGGCAGCAGTCTAAGCAGGGATGCCCAGACTTCCCTCTCCCCAGACACTTCCTCCAGCTCTTCCGGGGGGACACCGAGGCGTTCCCAGGCCAGCCGGGAGACATAGTCCCTCCAGCGTGTCCTAGGTCTTCCCCGGGGTCTCTTCCCGGTGGGACGGGACCGGAACACCTTCCCAGGAAGGCGTTCCGGAGGCATCCGAAACAGATGCCCAAGCCACCTCAGCTGACCCCTCTCGATGTGGAGGAGCAGCGGCTCTACTCTGAGCTCCTCCCGGGTGACCGAGCTTCTCACCCTATCTCTAAGGGATCGCCCAGCCACCCTGCGGAGAAAGCTCATTTCGGCCGCCTGTATCCGGGATCTTGTCCTTTCGGTCATGACCCAAAGCTCATGACCATAGGTGAGAGTAGGAACGTAGATTGACCGGTAAATCGAGAGCTTCGCCTTACGGCTCAGCTCTTTCTTCACCACGACAGACCGATACATCGACCGCATTACTGCAGAAGCTGCACCGATCCGTCTGTCAATCTCCCGTTCCATCCTTCCCTCACTCGTGAACAGGACCCCTAGATAATTAAACTCCTCCACTTGAGGCAGGCACTCTCCACCAACCTGAAGTGGGCAAATATGAATCTATCCCTTTAAAACTAGGATAACAGCATTGAAGATTGTTCAAGATTTTCAATAAACATTTTAATTCATAGATATCATGTAATGAGGACATCTGCAATTTGGATAGGTTTATGAATTTTTTTTACCCCAAAAGTTAAAGTAGTTACTTGAAGATATTTAGTGGTCCTTACTAAGTGTCCCTGTGACCCAGTAGGGATTCTGTATTTGAGTCCTCGCTTAAATTGAATGTTTATTCAAAATTGTACCTTTTTGATTATGTATTCATCCATATCATAAATTCATAATGACGGCCAGGGTTAGCAACAGTGTGCAGAGATTACAAAAATCCATTTTCACTGGAGCGAGCATTTCAGCAACAGGGGTAAAACTAAATTACTGTAAAAATCTAATATTAGCTAATAATTACTTTTCTTTGACCTCAAATTACTTGAAGTTCTGTGTTTTAGTTGCCATGGGTTTTACTATCTTATCGGGCTGAGGAGTGACGTGTGCATGCATGCGAGCCCTGCTTACATTGTAGTCATTTAGGAGACGTTTTTATCCAGAGCGACTTACAGTTAAGTAGTGTGCGTTTAGATTTGCATACTATTTTTCTCATTTTGGTCCCTGGTGGGATTCAGGCCCACAACCCTGGCTTTGCCAGTGCCATGCTCTGCCAACTGCGGCTGATGGGATTCTTAACAAAAGCCTGCTGTAGCCTCGTCACAGACGGATCTCTGTAAATGTATACATTGAAACCGTGTATCTACATGAACGGTGCCCTCAGAAAGCATTCGGAACCCTTCTCTTTCACCACATTTTGTTGTTTTATGGACTCAGTTTAAGGTTGATTACATCTTAGTTTTTGCCCTCAAGCTACGCTTAGTACAGCTCACACCTATAGTGAAACTCACACCATAACCCACATCATCTCCCTAGACCCCCTCCCGTCCTCACGACCAATCTCGATTGCACTCCAAACTTTTCACTCGAATGTGGACGAGTGGAATGTGCTAGAACGCTGTACATACACTACAGCAGAATGTTCTGCAACAGGAACGCCCTTCAACCTCATCACTGTAACTGAACACACTCCTCTGAAACTGGGTCGCGGTCTTTGTGACGGGAAGGCCCTAGGTTGTGAGGGTACGCAAACAACTCTTCTAAAAGGGCACTTCAGTCTAAAAATCTATGTACTCAGTACTGTACGTCGCTCTGGATGAGTGCAAATGAAAATGTGAAATTGGATTTGACCCGGTTGGAGCCATGGCCTGGCTCAGGGGCGCCAGATGGGATTGGTGGGGGAGTTTGAAGTCGGGGTGTTGCTACCCGCGGTCTTGGTAACGAGGAGTATTTCTATCTCTGGTCTGCTGTTTGGCATGTTTCCTGGTTTATGTTAAAAGGGCCCGTTGGAGCTGGTGGGACTCATCCATTCTCACCAGGGAAGTTGTCTGAGACGTATGAAAACAATACTACAGTAATAGACTGGATGTCGTTTTCAACTGTATAATCGATATGTTGTGACGCGGGGGAGCGAGCCTGGGCTCCCCCACTACGTGTGTCAGAGAGAGCTGCTGCTGAATGGGCTGTGTGGTTAACAGTGGACTGCATGGCCCTCCATTGATCAGGCGGGAAATTGCCAAGCCGATTCGGGCTCTAATAGCGGAGCCGTGTACTGACCTTCGGGGAGGTGCCTCAGAGTGCACTGTTGTAGGTTTGGGGAGGGGGTGGGGGGGTTCAATCAATGGGAGCGTTTTGTATGAATGGATGCATGGTACTCCGGGAAGTTGGCTGATTTTTTATGCTGAAGAACGAGCCAGTGGGAGGTGGGTTGGGGATAGGGTTTGCACGATATTGGAAGTAACTGACATTGCGATATTTTGTTTTTCTGTGATATATATTGCGATATGAAAAAATACAGGATGTCTTCAGAAAGAGCTTTGGCTATCAACCTGACATTATGTATCCTTCATTCTTACCCAGCCCTGTCCTCTACAATTACAATTTATGAAACTCATGAAAATTATTTTTCAGAACAGGTTGCTAGGTCATGTGAACGTAGTAGTATAGCAATAGCAACAGTAGTAAAATATAATTCGCAACTGGGCATAACTTACCAACTGCAAGACGCAGTCTGTGGCCAAAACACTGCAATCTGGTCCACTTGTTCAGGTGCAGACTTCACCATGTTCGCGGCATTGTCTGTTGTAATACAGACTAGACGACTCATCTAGGCCCCAATCAGCTAGAGCGTCTCTCATCCCTGTTGCGATGTTATCACTTGTATGATCCTCTGGGAAAATGCAGTTTGCATACAGCGACTTTTCAAGTCCTCATTAATAAAGTGTACGGTCAGACTTATGTAGGGCTCCGTTGTCCGGCTGGACCACAAGTCCGTTGTTGCTGTATAATATGGCATCTGGAATCTGTGATTTCTCTCTGCCGTTTGGAACCTTTCTCGTATGGTGTAATATTAGCAAATGCACCCGAAATAGATTTTTGCTTTGGACAGCGTTGAGATGCTTTGCACTTGTCATATGAAGATTTGTGGTGTCGCCCTTAAATGATGGAACAAATTGGTCATATTGTGGCAACAATTGCAAGGCACTCTCGACAAAGTACCCATTTTTGGTCAACATCCTGTCTGTAGATGAAATATTTCCATGTAATTGACGATGCATTTCTTTTTTGCCTGTTCCTCACTCATCATTTAGTCACGCGCAAGCCGACCCTGCATGTCAACTAAGTGCAGCAACGAACCGTGTTTAAAATAATAATAATAAAGTGTATCCAATAACCCATAAATCAGAATAAATTACCTTCTATCAGACAGATATAATGCTAGTTTTCCATTTGAAAAAATATATATTGTAGACTGATATATGTTTACCTTACTAAATCGCACGTTCTGCGATGTGACTATTGCAGACGTGTACATTGCAATGTCGATGCTGAAACGATATATCGTGTAGCCCTAGTTGGGGACCTACAGGCCAAACCTTGGGTTCGTTGGGTAAATTAGCCAGAGGTACTTAGACCAGAGAGCACTAACATTCCTTGGACAGTGCTGTCTGCAGTCCCAAACACACTGGTAGTGTCTGCTTCCTTATGCCCCTCCAAACTAGAGTGACCCTATAGACCCCTGTTCTTGCCCTGTGGAGAGTGGAGTTTCTACCCCTTTACCCCCGCCCTGTTTCAATGGAAGGTGGGGAAAATGGATTATTGGATGTGAACAAAAAATTTATAAATAAAAGAATCCTGTCCTCTTTATTCCAAATGTGGGTAAATTGTGTCTATGTGAGTTAGGATCCCAGTCAGCCACTGATCCTCCTGCAGTGTCTGTGTTGGGTTGTGGCGCTGGCCTGGCCTGGGTGTGTTTGGCACTCCCTTGTTCCTCGCTGGGCTCTGCCTCTGCCGGCTCTGTCACTCCACAAATGTTTACCAAGACAGATAGGATGGCGAATGGCAGTCTAATAATGGTAATTGCTTCCATCTGCTCGCACGCAGCTGTCAATAGCACTCGCAGTCAATCCTGGGAATTGGCCTAGCGTGGCGCATGCACGGCAGCATTCTTATCCGACCATCAGTGTGTCTGGATTTGTGGGAGACCGTGGTGAAAGCACCCTCACTCCAGTCTAAACACAGTTTTTACTCTGAGGATGTGGAGTGTGTGATGACTTGTGTGGGACCAGGCAAGGGAATACCGCCGGCTGGGCTGAGTGTCTCTGCATCCCAATAATTTGTGGTGTGTGTGTGTGTGTGTGTGTCTACGTGTGCACGCACGCGGGGGACTTTCGTGTGAGGGGGCGGGGGGGGGGGGAGTGAATGGCTTAAATGTAACCAGTGAAATGTGTGTGTGTGTGTGTGTGTGTGTGTGTGTGTGTGTGTGTGATGGAAGACATCTTTTAAAGGTGAAGGGAGTGTAACAAGGGACGAAGGGAGGCTTTTAGCACCTGTTGTGGTTTGAGAATCCTTCCTCACCCCTCTCTCAGCTTCATGCTTCAGGGAGTTCATGAGAGAAAACGTCTTCTGTTAGATCCTGACTCTGATTTTGGGCTGATTTCTAGTGAAACTCCCACACAGACGACCTTACCCACTTTCATCATATTCGTGTTGAATAGATGGTTCAAATTGTGTGTAAATATTGTTTCTTTTCTATTATTGTTTATTCTTGTCTCACCTGAATGTTTAGTTTGCAAAATATTTTTTGCTTGCAGAAACTAACCAAATGGCAGCTTAAAAAAGAAAATGTAACCTTACTTTTGCAGTGAACCTAGTGAACTAATGCTATAGGCTTTTGTTCAGTTATGAGCTGATCAAAAAACCTGACATTGGTCAAACAAACCTGGAGTGCCTTAAAATACACTGTCTAGGTTGAGATCAAGGTTCGAGAGCTTATCCGTTAGCTGATCCAGAACCGCCCCTCTGCTTGAATGGCTGCCTCTTTCCGCACCCCTCTGTGTCCATCACTCCTACTCTCATCACAATCTGAATAGATGGATCCTCTAATCTTTCCTCTTTGCGTCTCCATCTTTTTTTTGTCGCCCCCCTTTTCTCGCTTTATGTCACAGTGTTGGAAGAAGACGAGGGAAGGTTGTGGAACTGTGAAACCCTCCTCCCCTAGCGTGTTGCAATCATGGCACCGCTCCATCATGATTGCCCCCCCCCCCCCCCCACCAGTCTCTCCCCCATTACTGCTGGATCACTGGCCGAAATGCTAGACTGACGTTTTGCACCCTCTCCCACACTTTCTCCCACATTACTCCCAGGTCAGTGGCTGGTATATATGGTGACACCAGGGCCAATTCAATTCCATGTCCCTGTCACCTTGAATGCCTCCCTCCCTGTGGGATCACTCAGCCTGGCAGGTCTCTCTGTCTCCTTCAAACACTCACTTTTTCATCCTCTGTGATACCCCGCTCTTTCTCCCTCCCTCCCTCTCTCTTACCCTCACCCCTCCTCCCTCGCTCCCTCCAGAAAACAGAGAAATAATAGAAGCTATAACCTATAACATTGCCAAAGACATTGCACCAATGTACACCGTAGACGAGGAAGGTTTCCAGAAGATGCTTAACAAACTGGACAGAAGATGCAAGAATTTGCAATCCCATACTTTTATGACAAAATTAAACAAGACATAGAAATGGTTCAAAAAGGTTTATTATTGGGCAACAAGAATGTGAGTTTGAAAGAGGCTTTAACCAACTGGGGACCGAATGAAGAGAAACAAGTTTGCTTAATTGCTGACGATTTTTGCAAACTTTGTGAAGGCTATGAAATTGCATTGGTGGACAAGACTACAGTCTGCCCCTTGAATTTGGTAAATGTTTTAAAAGCCCTTTTAATTATTTTCAGTTATAATAATGATTGTCTACTTAGAGTAGACAATTACACAACCTTATATTTTCCTTTCAATCTGCAGCCTGAGTAGTAAATTAGGTTAATATACTCAGTAGTAAAATCGGAACTCATATTATTCATTCATATTTAATAGGTGTAGACTAAGAGAAAAATAAAGCACTGTGTGAAACGCAGTAGGAGCTCAACCTTCCAGAGCCTCTACTCATCACAGAATGCCAAACAAGATTGGGACCCAGGCAAATGATGAGTGCTGGAGCAGAACTTGGCCTTGATTCAAGTCTTCTCTGGAGACCAAAAACAATCAAGGCACCTGATCCCATTATGGCAGGACGTAGATGTTCTGGGATCATTCAGCAAGTCACTGAGCCCGCTCCAGGAGTTCAGATGCCCCCTCTGGTGAGTTCATTTCCTTACCTGAAGCCAGTTCTTCATCTGTTCAACCCAACCTGGCTAGCACTGGGTGAAGTCGAAGAGGAAACTGAACTCAGTCTGTGAAAACAAATGTGAGGCTACTTGAACAATTTGCATGGAGACCCTGGCACACGAGATTCTGGACATGGTCTCTTTCCTTGACCTATGGTCTAAAATGGAGTATGTCAGTGTGGACAAAGCGCCAAGCATTATGAAAAGAGTAACTTCAGAGATGGAAATGACATCACGCCAGGTAAATATGGGGACCAAAGTGTATGTGGGCAAAATCTATATTTCATAAGATTTGCTATCTACTTACGCTTTTGTAAGACCACGACAGTGTTATATGTTCATATAATAATATGATTGATTATAATCACTGTGACGACAGTTGCCTTAAAACATCTAACATTCTCTCACCTGTTCTCTAGGAAATGTGGCATTCTGGGACAGTAAAAATCAAAGAAGGCCAAGATGTCATTGGGCAGCCTCTTCAAGACAAACCACACCCACTTACCCTTCTCTGATCCTCCATAGAGGGCGTTGTGGTTTGCAACCTCTTGATTATGTGTATGTTTTGTTACGATTTAGCTAGTCTAGATTGTAAGGGACAAGAGGCCAGCTGTGTTTATAACCACTCTGGGAGTCGCACACTCTGCTAACCTCTGGAATATATGTTTATATTGACCATTCTGCTTGGGGGTAGAATGTGGTAGAGTGAATGTGTCAGAGAATGTAAATGCGTCATTCTGGGTAGACATCTAATGTTGAGATTGGTGTATGGAACATTCATGAGGACAACTATGCTACAATTCCAATAAATACCGAATGTATCACTCCCTTGAGTCAACCTGGTACTCTGTTATTTTTACCACTGATTTAAGTGATAGAATCTAACAACCCAGTTTAGCACCGGAAGCATATTTTAGTTAATTACTTAGCCTCCTAACATCTTTTCAATATTCTGCCTAGAAATGTCTTCAGGGGATGTCAGCAAAAACAAATATGAATCACCAGGAGTTGGTAAAGATAATTATAAGGTTCAATAAAACAATATTGGAAAATGTCTTTTTATGTTAGTACATTATATATTAATTTTGTATGATCTTATTGTAGAAGGGATTTTCAACCTTTATTTCATTAAAGTTTTACCTAACTCTGAACACAATCGTGTATTGCTATCTACAAGATAGAATGTACATTTTAATGTGTGTATTAACAGTAGACTAGTTTAATACAAATGCTTTGTTCCGTCTGGGTTTTCATGCCTGTTATTAGAAATGATTACTTCAATTGATCAATACAATTAGACTTTGACTCTTGTGATTTTTATGTATTCATTGGATTAAGCAGTGTCTTAACATTTCATGAATAGTTAATCAAATCAAGTACCTTCTTTTTCATCATAGATCGCAATCCTATAATTATTAATCAATCGAAGGAATAAAGTACAGGTCTGTAATTCCAGACCAAGGTACGCATTGGTAGGGTATAAAACTAATCTACTGGTTAATAAACGCTAACAAAATACATGCATTCTTCCTCTCCAGAATTTCGGTCATGTAATGACATTACTTATTCCAATGAACACACATGGGCATCATGAGGTAGAGGAAGAGTCTAGAGTCATAAGATGTTAGTTTATTTATCCGTCCATGCAACACAAACGTAGATAGGATGATTGGTATTAAGCAAATCCATATCATAGTTATTAAACACAAACCAAATGTATATTTGGAGATGCACGCCCATAATAACTTTAATTTGTATTGGTCTCAAAATTCATAAACCTTATGCTCAACTAAATCACTGTGCCGGTGTGTGAGTCAAGTGTAGTTGGGTCCACACCAGGATCCCCGATCCCCCAGGAATCCACAGTGCCGACAGGCCAAGAGAACGCTCTGGTGCTCCGTCTCTCTTATGTGTCATACCCTCTGTCACTCTTTCCGTCCACTGCTTTGCGGTATTCTTTACTGGTCCTTTAGCCAGAAGGGGTGACATTTTACCTCACCTTTTCTGCAGGACCTTATTACTGACGGGGCTAGGGCACATTAATTTATACGTGTGTACTGGTCACTTAGCAGACACGCTTATTCAGAGGGAAATAAATAACCATATCCAGCTGACCATACTTAATATGCACACTGATGCCATAGTGTTGGCGCCGGGTCTCTGTGTTAGTTTGTAGACCGAAGGGAAACAGTGGGCGGTGTGGTCACCTGGGTGTTGGGCAACTCTTCTGTGAAGTGTGGTGTTGTGTGGTGAGCTACACTCCAGGGTTCAGGCCTCCACAATGAGAAGGACCAAGCCTGCTCTTTTTCTGCCGTTGAGGGCTGGCCCATGATGTTCTGGCGGTCGGGGGGTATCCAGCTTCCAGCCTGCTGCTGTTACTTCACCGTCAATAAAGCAAGTCAGTTCTTTATCGCCAGTGTAAGTAGGAAATTGTATTGCTAATACTGTCTTAACAGGTTGGTAAGGCAGCAGGTAGCGTAGTGGTTAGGGTTACTATGCTAAGTAATGGGCATCTGGGCCAGCCTGACATTTTTCTACATGACCATAAGAATGATTCAATGTTAATTCTACACCTGGTTGTCAGCACCTACTTTCAGTACACTTGGTATCCCTCGTTTATTCAGGGGTTCCCTTAGTATTGTCAGTTACCTGCACATTATTAAGATGTGTTAGCTGCTGCAGCCAATCTTTAGGAATGTTGCTCCAAAGTGCTGTTCCAAAATTGGTGTTTTTCTTCCCGGCTAATGGTAAAGGATAGTGTGGCATATAGGAACAAAAAAATCCCGGAGCACAGGGATTCTCTTGCATCCACAAGAAGTTTAATTGACACCAGATTTACATCTCAGCCAGGTGTTCGTGGGCATACCTCCCCTCTGTCTTTTACTGGCTCGCTGTTCTTTTACACATTTGTGTGCTTATTGATATTATTTTTATAATTAAACCTTTAGTCAAAGAAGGGAAGGTTTTCCCTTGATTTTGGTTTTCTTAATCTATTTTGATTGCTACCAGACCCTGTTAGCTTAGCTATGCTCTATACTGCACCAACTTGAGAAATAAGCCATTTCTTTGCCTAACAAACCTACTAGAAAGCAAGTAAACTCATTGGATCGACATCTTGACCAAAAGTAAGTAAATAATGTTTTGCTAGTGGAATTACACCTAAATAGCAATCTAGGTCGAACTATCCCGTTAAGTGAAAAATAAATGGCTTAATCTCTTGAAAATACTGTTAATTCCTTTTGTTTCAGAAGTGTGCACACCCTAATTTGCCACCTGACATAAGTAGTCCTAGAAAATAGCTATTAATTACGAAGACATTTTCTGACAAAAATGATCATTCAAGCCTCTCTACATTTTGCAAGAAGACATTGAATCTCCCAAAACCTTGTGGTGAAATTTATTATCGACTGTGTAGAACCTCTTGACCTTACTATCCCTAACACGAAGGCAACAATCCCAAACATAAAGACAACAATCCCAAACACAAAGGCAAATCAACCCAGGAATGTCTCTTAAAAAGGAAAAAGGCCCAGTCAGAGACCCGATCTCAATCCTTAGAGAACTTTTGTGGATGTGCAGCGGTCTCCTTGGCATTATGACTGAGCTTGAACTCTTCTGCAATGAGTGGCATAAAATTGCTTCCAGGTGTACTAGTTTGATAGACACCTATCCAAACAGCCTTACTGAGGTAATTCAAGCGAAAGTTCCTATTGTGAAATATTAACTAAGGCATTGACAGTTACATTTTGGGGGGAGGGGGAGAGTTATCATTTGCTATTGACTTTTGTCGTTTACAAGATCTTGCTAAAGACTTCATCTAAACCAAATATTGCCAATGTCCCATCAATAAGAAATTGTGCTAGGGACTGCCCTTCCTGCTGCGTGGCTAACTGCAAGGGCACAGAACAGGGCTGTGGACGGATGAGTGAAAACCTAACTTCTAGGTGACACATCCTTTCACTTCATGCCATAAGCTATAGTGTGGTCTAGTGTACTATATCACAGGACATTGAGAAATAGCCAGGCGGGGTGGTTTTCAGTATTCAATTATGTTTTTTATGGCTACCTTTTAAGTTAATACCTACAGTACACTTATATAATCAAGCAGATTAATTGTCTATTCAATTTGTCACTTGTTTTACTACAAATCTTTTATTTTATTTTATACTCAGTATAACTTTGTCCACCACTGCCTTTGGCCTGGTCGGCATTGCAAAAGAGCACTGGTCCTCAATTGGCTTACCTGGTAAAAAGTATTAAAACTAATATAAATTCAGCCTGAATTGAGGACGGTCTCATTAATCGTGTGTCTGAATATCACAACACAGCACTGCTGGAGATGTCAGCTAAGTGGCTGAATTACCGAGACCGAATCTCAATGTTAGCGTCAAAAAAGAGGCTTGGATACGTTCTCTGCGCATCACATGTCTCTTTGGCTCACTTAGGCCCTTGTGCACGCAGACCGCTACGCTTGGCGCCTCGCTATTATGTTATTTTGCACCGCGTCTCACACTATGGCTTGTAATAGTCCAAACTCCCCAACAATGGCACTCGCTAGCTAGTGTTGTGTAACTTATGTTACTGGATAGACTGGCTTTGCTATCACTTTGTAAATGTGTGTTCTGTAGCACTATTTGCTAAGAGCGCCTATGTGAAGTCATTATGCAAATTTAGGTGGCATTCTGATGCACAGTTTGCTTTTTAGTTTTTCTCTACACCGGTAATACTGTAAAACCTGGGATTGCAGAAGGATGAGATGATATATAAATCTGGATATTGAGTAATCACAAAGTGCTTTAGACATTTTCTTAAACCTTCAAATATATTTTTTATATACAAATGATACGCTTATTATTTCTCATTTACACTGGCGCTACAAATGTTTCCAGAATCCTATTGCGAGCCAAATTTGTGTATATTTGCATCAGAGGATTATTGGTGTAGAGGGGTAATGAATCAAATGAAATGCAGTTGCAGTCATGACAAGGGCAAGCTTCACCTGTACAGTTCCATTCTGGTTTACATTTTGATTGCTGTTACATTAAAATCATCCAAATATTTGTACAATACAAAATACATTTTACCCCTGCTGTGCCAGGACTTATTGCTAGATTGAAATAAACACAAACTACAGAGCACTTTGTTTCATAATAAAGTTTATTCTATATTACAAATAGTATTTTGTTCTTGACTGCAAAATAGGAATGCATTATATTTACATACACAGGTATACAATTAATTATAACAAAGTTAGAGAAGCTGGCCTTTCCCCCCAGGTTTCATTTTTATCTCTTGTAAGGATACTCTCTTTATCTCTCAGCAAATATGGTAATAGTAAAAGTATTTTCTACCAGTTTCTACCTGCTATAACACTGAGCTCTAGAAGGACTTATCTTTAGTTCCTACAAAACGTTGAAGGTGGAAGCTTTATCGAGTCCCTATGAGACGAAGGGGTCAGTACCTTTGTGGCCGGGGAACATGGGGGGGGGGGGGGGGGGGGGGATTGAAACAATGTTAAATCATGGGGGGTGGGGGGGGGGTAGATTCACCACTTGTTTCTTGGACATTCATTCTCTTCACCACATGACATTGGGGCCAGAGAGAAGGAAACTAGCTGGACTCATTATCGTACTGCTGTGATAATGGATTGATTTACATGGCGTTTCCTGCCATGGTTATGTCGTATTTCCCAACTGCATTACCATCAGATTGAATGAATACAGTAGATTTTTTTCTGTTCTTTCCTATTGTTAAATTGATCACACATTTTGTGCACAGTTTGACAATGTTGGCAGTGTAAAACATTCAGAGAACGCGCTGTTCATGAATGTTCCCCCTTGAACCTGAACACAAACTACTGACCACACCCACAGACAGTTCAGCTGTGAATTAGTTAGATATGTTCCACACATTTGACCCAGTGGACTAGAATGCGGTATATCCATGAATAAAACAATATACAAAACCTAATCAAAGTTAAATCAAAAAGCTTTCAGGATCAGACCTAGTGTGACTATTAAATCTTCCAGACACCTTGTCTGTCTTTGATGAAGTAATCAAGAGAGACATGATCGTGTCCAAAGGTGTTTCGGAGTTAAAACAACCGGTATATTTTGAATGTGTGTAAAGTACACGATGTACCTGTAGAATGTAATGACAGCAGGTCGTTTTAGAAGAGTCGTATGAAAGTATTACCCCTCATCTTAATGTGAAAAAACATGAACATTACAAAAGCAAGACGTTATACAAAACACTGGCTGTAACTCAACACAGAAAGCCCTCCTGCTATGTTGCTAATGCTTGTTTGTGATACACTGAGCTTTGAACAGTCAGAACAACACGAAATCTGCAACCATTGTAACAGGTGCCGCAATAAGATTTGCACAAGGTAGTTTTGCAGCCAGCCCTAGGCTTAAAAAAATAAATGTACTTTTTTTTAATTATAAAGTAATGGAATCCAAAGGTACTGTTATAGGCTGGAGGAGTTATTCTCCGAATGAATTCAGTCGTTAGAGATGTAACAGCAGCCAAGGCCAGCAAGAACCTCACTGCAGAATCAGTCATTCAGAAACTCAGGGTATTTGGTGATTGGTCATAATGAAACATGTTTGGGTGGTAGAGGACAATCTACATAAACAGGAGTAAGCAATAGGACTGCATGAATGAAAACATAGTAATGGGTTATTGAGCTATATCAGTTCATGAGAATCCAAAAGAACCGTTTGCTTTTGAATCGTTTTAAAAGTTCCCTAGTAGTAGTAGATACATATCTTTGATTGCAAGGCAGTTCCATTTCATAACATCCAAATAGGTCAGCATGCAAGGGTATATAATATATTGGTTTTTAAGGTACCACTTTATTCTTATTAGCATCTAACACTTTCACAAAACATGGTAATGAGAGGTTTGCATGGGTTGAACAAGAGATAAAGGTTCCACCTTAACAGTTAGTTATAGTTTTAACATGAACAGTCCACTTTTACCGTCTGATTTTTCTTCCAAGCAAAATAAAGAAAAGAACACATCCACATCATCATTTGCAAGGCTTATTTTCTCTATTTTCCTCTTTTTTTTTTTGTTAAATTGAAGTTTTACATGCGCTTAAAAAGCCAATAAAGGACCTAAGGAGGACCAGGGATGGTCTTCACACATTCACATCACCACATGGGGCACGTTGTCAAGGCAAAAGAAAGGTCCGAGGTCTAAAGGAAAGGAAGGTGGCTCCATCGTCCATCCATCTATCCATCCATCTATCTATCCATCCATCCATCTCTCTCTCTCACTCACTCACTCCATCTATTTGCTTTATCTCCCTCTCCCATTAGAAGTCATCACATTCCACAAGTCCCTGTTCATGTCTGTCCCTGTTGTCTGTTTGACATTCGTCTGTTTGTTTCCCACCACTCTGGTTTCAGCTCTTTGAGGCTTGGAGAAGGCGGCAGAGGACCACTACACTGACACACAACACGAGAGCGACCCAGAGCGCTCCGAGTTTGGAATTCCCGCACGGAAGCGCCACACTTGTGCAAAAAAACTGACGTGGGAAACCGGACGTGGGGTGGGGTGGGGGCGGTGTGCCGAATGCGGGAGAAACCATCATGGAGAGGACGGGACTAGTCTGTGACTCCCACTTCGGCACACTGAGGTAAGAAAATCACACAAGGTTAAGTTTTACTTAGTTAAACTAGTTAAACGGTTGTTGCTGCTGTTGCGGGGGGGGGGGGGGGGTTTCCTCCCACCAAATCCATTTTGTGTGTCATTTCCTTTCCTTCCTGGCACTTTAAATACATATGTTTTGTTTTGTCTTTTTTTTATTTTTTTTTTATTCAAGCTCCTTTGGTTTTTCGGCTGACCAGTTGTGTTCATCACTTGAGGTTTCCCGCATCCTAGGTCAATACAGAAGGTCCAGTGAAGAGAACCGGTTTCTCCCAGCCCAGCAGAGCCCATTTAGGCAGTAGCACAGTCTTTATCAGAGGTCCATAGTGAGACAGCTGTATTCGATTGGTCACCCTTTTTTCCCCCACATAAAGCTCCCCCTAGTATTTAGTACGAATAGGGGGTTGTACACTTTGGACAAGTCCTGCACAATTTGTGTGTGTGTGTGTCTATCTCCATTTGTATGTGTGCTTTGATAGACCAGTAAGTGACCCGATCTGTGAACAACACATCCGCGTCAGACCAATTGTTCCAGGGCTGTTTCAGAGCAGTCAGGTCACTGAGGTCAAGATGTGCTTCTTATCAGTGGAGGAGCAGGTGCACCCGGGTCTCTCCACTTTTACTGGGTTTCATAACAATCAGGAGAATTTAGCAGGTACCAGGAAAGCCGTGTGGAAGCCGAATTCAGCTTTGTTTTGTCCGTAGAGAAAGGTGTTGTTCAGGTTTTTAACGTCAGTCTTCAGAAGAAAAAAAAAAAGGTAAAGAAGCACTACCCCTCCCCAGCCCCTATCATAGTGTCTTTAAATACACTTCAAAGCTACATTGAGAGAACAATTCTAGAACATTCTGAGTTTGCCTATTTCCCAAACTGCCAGTTATGAATGAGTAACTTGTAGGAACAGGGTAAACGTGGCAAACCCTGGTGTTCTTTCTCCGCAGAGGTCATCATTTTGGTTTGCAGTCTTCACTGATACAGTATAATATCACTGGGTTTTTCCACGTTCGATGTGAGGTTGACTATAGCACTACAATTAACTGGACTCGATAGGAGTTTCATTGTTTAATATCCTATTCATAGTCTGAACAAATTGACACCCGACATTGTGGTCTCAGAAGACTTTGCTATCAGCGTTATTTTTGAAGGCAACATAAATAGAATGTTTGTTTGTTTCTTCCCCGACAGGGAAGCATAGCTAAAGTATGCCGAAGTGGCGTGCTTGCAGGCAACCAGCCCTCCACCGCACTCTTCAATGCAGCAAAGCAGGAACAAGACTCTCCCAATGAATTCTGGGAGAAGCTGCCCACAGCTCTGCTGCCCCTTTAATCAGTCCGTCAGCTAGTCCTTTCTACTCGTCCATGGAGCTCAGCAGATGAGGTGCCAAACACCAGTTAGGAAGAGAAGGAAGGAGAAGGGAACATGTTTGTTGTCTGTGAAACGGAGAGGAGTTCTGATGACGACCACAATGATGAAGAGATGGATGGACAGGTCTTCGCTCAGGCACGGCTCGGTTTCTGACGGGTCTCCCAGTGCGCCCTGGGAAGTGTGGTCCTCAGCTCTCCAGGCTCATGAAGGCGACCACCTGCTCCAGCTTGAAGGACAGTCTCTGTTTCCTGGCAGCATCATCCTGCTCCAGTGCGTACACAATCTGTCAGAGATGCATAGAGACGTGTTACTGGAAATCATGTCCTTAAATCCAACCTGCTCCCCTCAACACCTAACAATGGCAGACATGACATTTGCATACAGTGTTTCATGCGATGGCTTCCTGGTTAGTTAACAAGTGTATTAGATCAGGGAAATACTGTACGTTGCTGTTGCCGCCATGTGTTGTAGCTGTGGGGTGTGTGTGTGTGTGTGTGTGTGTGTGTGTGTGTACACACCCACTCCCCTGGGTCTGGTATATGAACACACTTCCCCACACACACATACACACCCTACGAGCTGGTGTGCGTGGTGTGCGTGGTGTGCGTGGTGTGCGTGGTGTGCGTGGTGTGCGTGGTGTGCGTGGTGTGCGTGGTGTGCGTGGTGTGCGTGGTGTGCGTGGTGTGCGTGGTGTGCGTGGTGTGCGTGGTGTGCGTGGTGTGCGTTTGAGGTGTGCGGGGGGGGGGTGTGCGTGAGGGTGTGTGTGCACATATGTACACCCCCACGCACATCCCATCACCCGTGGGGTGTACGTGTGTGGGTGGGATGTACGGGTGGGAGGGGGGGGGTTGTGTAGTTATATGTACACACCTCCTCCTCCCCCCCCCCACGGGTGGGAGGGGGGGGTTGTGTAGTTATATGTACACACCTCCTCCTCCCCCCCCCACGGGTGGGAGGGGGGGGGTTGTGTAGTTATATGTACACACCTCCTCCCCCCCACGGGTGGGAGGGGGGGGTTGTGTAGTTATATGTACACACCTCCTCCTCCCCCCCCCACGGGTGGGAGGGGGGGGGTTGTGTAGTTATATGTACACACCTCCTCCTCCCCCCCCACGGGTGGGAGGGGGGGGTTGTGTAGTTATATGTACACACCTCCTCCTCCCCCCCCACGGGTGGGAGGGGGGGGGGGTTGTGTAGTTATATGTACACACCTCCTCCTCCCCCCCCACGGGTGGGAGGGGGGGGGTTGTGTAGTTATATGTACACACCTCCTCCCCCCCCACGGGTGGGAGGGGGGGGGGTTGTGTAGTTATATGTACACACCTCCTCCTCCCCCCCCACGGGTGGGAGGGGGGGGGTTGTGTAGTTATATGTACACACCTCCTCCCCCCCCACGGGTGGGAGGGGGGGGGGTTGTGTAGTTATAACTTTTTTCTTTTACTGTGTACACATACCCCCATGGGGTATGAGCGCGCACCCCCCCAAACCTGCCCCCACCATGGGGGTTTAGGGCAGTGGTTCCCAACTCCGGTCCTCAAGTACCCCCAACAGGACACATTTTTGTTGTAGCCCTGAACAAGGACACCCAATTCAACTCAATGAGAGCCTGATAATGAGTTGACAAGTTGAATCAGCTGTGCTTGGCTGGGGCTACAATGAAAATGTGTACTGTTGGGGGAACTTGAGGACCGTAGTTGGGAACCACTGGTTTAGGGTGTGTATGCATGGGTGTGCACACATGAGCTATTGAACTTATAACTGGAAAATACCTCAAAATACATTGCATAATTACAATTCTTCAAAGAAGCCACCCGTTGCCTTGATGACAGCTTTGCACTCTCTCAACCTGCTTCACCTATTAATGCATGTGAATTAACAGGTGTGCCTTGTTAGAAGTCAATTGGTGGAATTTCTTTCCTTAATGCATTTGAGCCAATTAGTTTTGTTGTTGTGACAATTTAGGGATGTCATATAGAGGACCATCGTTATGGCTACTGTAATAGTCCATATTATGGCAAACGGAAACGACAGTCCATCATTAAGACATGATGCTTTAGTCAATTCAGAAGATGACTTTGCACGTATCTTCTAAAGCAGTAGCCAAACCCATCAAGCTCTATCATGAAACCTGCTCTCATGAGGACCACCACAGGAAAGGAAGACCCCGAGTTACCTCTGCTGTAGATGAGTTCTTCAGAGATACCATCTAAAATTGCTAAAATATCTGCAATTAACCGCACCTCAGGTTGGACTAAATGTAACAGACTGAAAAATGTACTTTGAACAAGGCACACATGTTAATTGATTAGGATTCCACCTCATGAAGCTGGTTAAGAGAATACATTGAGCATGCAAACCTGTCATCAAGGCAAAGGGTGGCTACCTTGAAGAATCAACACGTTTTGGTTGCTATATGATTCCAAATGTTATTTCATACTTTTTATGTGTTCACTGTTGTTCTACTATGTGGGGAAAATAGTTTAAATTAAGAAATACCCTTGAATGGGTAGGTGTGTCCAAACGTGTGTCTTGTACTGTGCTGCTCTACTTTTAACCGTGAGGATAAGAAACATGTGTTGTGATTTTTGCCCATCGTGTGTTGCCGTACCTCTTCCGTGTATTTGCCCACGTAAGAGTAGATCTCGCTGAGGGAGCTCATACTGTTGAACTCGTTCATGTGCATCCGGGACTGTTCTGCCAGGTATGCATTCATGTCCTGGTCACTGATGGCTGGCATCTTACTGATATCTGAATAGTACCTAGGGAAGGGGATTAGGGTAACATGGTAACTACACTTCATGGAGCGCTCGCACACACACACACACACTCAAGCTGATTTTTTTTTCTTCAGGGTTTTCAAGCTGCATTTGGATCAAGGTATTTTTAAGCCTTTAGAATAGGAGTCGTGCACCGTTAGACAGTTGTCTCACTCCATACAACCTTTAAACATTTTGACAAACCCTGAGAAACCTTGAGCCCAACCCCCTGCCCTGACTCTCAATAGACATGTGCCCTTGTGCATACGGCCAAGAGGGAACTGGAAAATGGCGTTAAGCAGAGTATGTGACACACAAACACATGGAAGGCTCTCAACTGCATTCGTAAGTCATTCACTGACAACAACAGCTGCATCAGCCCTTTAATTAAGGCTGGTCATTTACATTTTGTATTGCTGCGGCACAACCACTCCCGAACACCCCAAAGTTAGCCTGACCATGGTGATGGTGATTAGGTGATTCTCCCTCCAACTGGACGTGAACAGAGCAAAGGCCTCCCCGGCCGCCACCACTCTAAGCTAATGAAAAACCAAACCCTTGTGCCAAAGGCTTCAGAGCCAGACCTCAGTGACCCATGCAGATGGCCTGGAGCTCACTGACAGATCCCTATGTGGAATGTCTGTTGAGGACGATGCTCAGCATAAGTCCGGGGCAGCCAATAGCAACACTGCACTGGCCTCAGGCTTTTGAACCAAAAATGCAATCGTTGTAAAATTCAGTCAACAACCACTTTTATTCTGAGGGCTGGTCCCATAGAGGTATGACTATATGTAATTTCCACTGATCCACACTCCCCCTTGTTCTAAGGAGGGCTTTTCACTTTGAAATATCCTATGGGAGCGCATAAGACAGGCCTGATTAACTTTTCATTGTCTAGGGCTGATAAAATCCCAACTCAAATATAGACGTCAAACACGCATGTGTTTGAGTTTCCCCTGTTTTAGAAGCCAATGGGGTAAGAACATAGATCCAACCTCTGCTACCCACTCAAACCATGGTATCCCTGATACGAGCTAACTATTCTTGAGTTCTACGTTTGGTAACAATGTTGAGTGCTTGTGATACAGTTCTATTATGTACCAGGTGGGACTCATAGGTGGTTTCCTTGCGTAATTCAATCCCACACTGCTTTCTGTGGATGTGTCCATGGTGTATAAAGATGTTTCCAGAAAAGCACTTAGCTACCAAACCAGGGCTAGAACCCATGATATAGTTTTTGATCCACTACGCTGATCAGCGAATTCCTTCCTTCTCCCTGTCAGCAGGGTAACTGCAGTTTGGTGACCTCAGCGCTGAAACTATACAGGCTCTATACAGTTTAAGTCCCAACAATACAAGAACAAAGGTTGTAGGACTGTGCTCAGCAATGACAAACCTTCGTTTCTGTGAACAGGAACCTGAGATTAAATAGTGGGCCTTTTGTTGAGAGTTGTACCTGTGAAGGCCTGTTTGAATGATGCATGTACACAGCCATGGTCCATAAGTCAGCCATGTCGTATGTCCTGTCACCGCAATCTCATTGGAACATTGAAACGTGGCTTGTAGGGGTTGGGGGGGTGTGTGTGTGTATCTTACATAGTACAGGGGAAAGACATGCGGATGTGTGTGACAGTTTAATTTACATCTATCTGACAGCTGCTGACAAAGAGAGAGGGAAGGGACGGACTCCAGCTGTTTGGAAAATCCAAAACCACACAAGTAATTCCAGCCACAGTTAAATGTTTTCCATTCCTGCTTAGTTTTTGGCTGTCCTGGGGTGTGAGACTGAGGACGGGCAGACAGTCAAATAATTTGCCAGCCAAGTAGAAGTCATCACTTATAGGTTGTTCTGTATCTTTCTAAATATTGAAAAGTAAGGTTTAGGATTTGCTATTATAAATGGGTCTTTTCAGACTTGAAATAAGTAGTTCAAATCACTTCAGAGTTGAGGGTCCTTCTGGTCGGTTCTGGACCGGTTCCAGACCTCTATGTTTATTGAGCTCCGTTAATGGCATGTCATCAGTCCCTCCCGACTCACTGAAGCACCTCACACTGTGTTAGTAGCTGGCATGAAGGAAAATCTGTCGTGTCATTTGCATAGGGAGTGCCAGTGTCAGGAGAAAGAATGGATTCTCTCCGGTTCAGAGAAATGTAGACCCACAAAGGCTATGGCGCATGTCCCCGGAAGAGCTTATCGTCACAGTCTGATGTTCAAAGGTGGATTTATGGCTGAAAATGTTAAGAAATACAACAATTTGTTCAAATTGAAGCGAGATGACCTTCACTTATTCAAAGAGGGAAGGGGAAGTTGAAATGAGCAAGTAACACCTCTATCACATAGAGGGAGCAAACATCTCACAACTGCACAGCACTCAACTGAGAGAAAACGTGCTCTAGCGTGAACATCACCATTGAAGGTCTCTGCACATTTAAGTCTCGTCAACTGGGGGTGACTTCCAACTTTAACAGCAGATCACCCCTTATGACCCGGTTGGTCATTAGCTAACTTCTTCTGAAGTCCTGCGTGCTCGTGTGATCAATTCAACAGCCATAAGAAATCAGCCAATGGATGATACTGAAATGAATGTGACCTCAGTGGCTCTTCTCATGCTGGGACAGACATTATAATTGCAAGGGGACACAGATCACACGTCAACTGTAGACACTTGAGATCTCACTACCATGTGAACGGACTAAATTAGAATTAGAGCAGAAGCAGAGTCCTGACATAGTTACACCCCCACCCCCACAGACCAATATAAATATATACTTTGATTATAGTGCTACAGATCTCCCATGGCTACTAAACCCTGTCAGCATTTCCCGTCCTAATGCCTCACGACAGGTCAACAGTTGAGACACTAGCAGCCGGTCGGCCGGCCTGTGGGACAGCCCTCATCAGGAATCACCTTGCGCGTGCGCTTATTGTGGGGAAATAACAGTGAACTTTTTGTCTAAACAATGAAACTACAGTGTAAGAGCCAGACTCTTAACATGTCACCTGTTTTAAAACATTTCACCCTCTAAACAATGTGCAACAACTGTTACAACTCAGACAGGTTACCAACATTTCCTTGTTTCTTTCAAGATCGCTACATTCCCTGCCACTTCCCTCAATATTCCAGAAATCCTAGTTGGGACCCAACTAGGATTTCTGGAAATCCAGAGAATTATTGAGAAGTAATCAAAGCACATCAAACATAGCATCCTTGCACTTAAACCTGTGCATTCCACAAACCTCTGCCCCTTCTACCAGCAAGGCTCATGGAGACATAAGCTAAACTAGCTCTCGCCATCTACATTCAAAAAAATCAACCAGCATCTTCTGAAGAAATAACCCACAGATCACTAGAAGCAACTATTGGCCAACATATAGATCATGTGCCATTATTCCAAAACCCAGAAGACACACACACACAGGAAGTGTCACACACACACAGGAAGTGTCACACACACAGGAAGTGTCACACACCTCTGTATGTTGTAAATCTAAGCCTGACGAAGAACGCCCTAGCCAAAACTCCTTCCTCATCTGAATAACATACCCCTGTCCTGCGGCTTGTGCTCGGTTCTAACACATAAATAGTTTTTAACTGCTTCACAGGTCCCATCTTTTATTCAGCAGTCTACCCCCTGACCAAACAAATGTAATAAAACTCTCATTTTAACAAATTACCAGCAGTGCTGCTGCTGTCGCCCGGCAGTGCTCTCCAAACCGCACGCCCGCACACACACTCCAGTACCTGGGCCGAGGACGCACTGCGCCTGCTTCCCACTAACCTCTGTTACCCAGGGCGCCGCCATCCATTCCCAGTGTGTTTTAATTTGAAGCCTGGTACACGGCCCATGGATCACGGCCCCACGGTGTGTTTATATATGAGACAGAGACAGGATGCAGTCCGCCACACGCCATGTGATGCACCAATGTAGAGTGACCGACGGGCTCATACCGGGCAGCCCCCCCACCCCCCCCCCACTTGCTCGCTCACACACACACACACACACACAGCTCTCTCACCTCTCCACCCAACTCTTGTAGCTGGGGATGTCCTTGGCATACAGCAGCTTGTTGGAGGGCGAGTCCTTGCCCAGGCGGTGCTCTGAGGTGGAGCATGAGTCCATGAAGGTCTGGGCCACCACCGACAGACAGGCGTCCGTGATGCTGCTCTTGTGGATGTCGAACACAAACTGGGGGTTCTTGATCACGTTCACCCAGAACCTCAGAGGCAGGCTACAGGGAAAGACGCAGAGAGTCAGGATGACATGCCTTAACGCAGCACACCCCAGTCCCATGGGAACAGAGTAAACTGTTATTTTATTCTATAGCTACAATAGAACACGTTATTTCAGTTGCTGAGAATGTATCGCCATGATGGAAAAGGACAAATGTTCGACTTGAACCAAGGTGACATCACACACGCAATTTCTATCGATAACACCAGCAGGCCAGCCTCGGGGCTAACGGATTCTGTGCCAGAAGCGGGTGAGGACCCACGCACTTTACAAACCAGACGCACGGCTTGTTGCTGATGCGCTCCATTTGATGTGTGCTCAATTCAATAAAGCCCTAATCTTAAAAGCAGACAGCGCCAGGGCTTCATTGTCTCCAGCTCTATCTTGGGTCCTCGCTTTGGGGCTTCATATTGACACTGTTCATATTGGCTGTTTAGACATGCGGCCTGTTCCGTGCCGGTCTAGAGTAATCAGAATATATGAGGTCTTGGAGTGGATGTAGAAACAGAACAGGTGTGTTTGTCTGTTACAGGTCAGACGGGATTGAGTGCTCCTTGGTTTTCCCTCCGCCCTCCACCACCCCACCGCCTGCACCCCTGTCTGCTCCCTCTCTCTGGGTAACATGGTTGTGGCTGATGCTGCAAAAGCCAAACCGGCCCGAGACTGCAGTCAAGCGCATAGAGGGACTGTGTGTGCATGAAAGACAGGAGAGAAGAAAGAAAACATACAAATGTAATCATTTGAACAGCCCCCCCGCCCCGCCGCTCCCAGCGCTACCCTAAACCCCCGACCTCCTTTAAAACCATTCAGCTGCATGACCTAACAAAAGAGGATTTGGCGATGGAGACCTTGGCATTCTGACTCTGAATTAATCTGCACAAATCTTCCCGGATTAGCGGTGGGGATCAAAAAGGATATGAACACCGCCGCGGTGCAACACTTGATTGTCGTCAAACCGGCGCAGCTGGCCAATGCGAGGTCAAGGTTCAGGCGGTCGCAGAGGGGAAAGGGCATATTTAACGCGGTGTCTCTTCACACTGTTTTCAGAACAAGGCCGTAATGACATTCAAGGCTCACTGAATGTGACAATACAGATCAACGTGACAGACTATCGCTAGCAGATGATTGTGTGCTGTGCTGCATATGAATTGCGACTATTGTTCTGCCAACGCTGCTGCAGAACCCAGCCGTTACCCCTTAACTGCATGTAGAGCATGTTATTCACGCAGCAGCGTCCATCAAAGCCCCGGTCTGAACTGAAAGCTTCTGCCGCACTGTCGTCCATTTCATATTTCAATCAAGACTCCATTCATTGCAGTCAAACGTCCAAGTGAGTTGAGGTGATAAATTGTCAGCGGTCAGATCGTCTCTAACTAATCGACTATCAAAGTCAATTTTTCTAAATGTCACTTTACTCATGTGTGTTCTACCCCAACCCGTTTGTTTCTTGGTCCAATCAGAAGGAAGCCGTCGGTTTCAATGATCTGATTATTTGGTCGCTTTCGAAGGTGTCTGGGGAGTTTGAGCCTTTGGCCAGGCAAGGCGTTTGGAATATCAACAGTTTTTGAAAAATGTAAGATGATTAGAGAAAATACTGACCCATGGTCCTGCTATTCATACTCAACCCAAATCCCACGATTTTCTAGTAAACCTGGATGGGAAAATCCCTGGAATTCAGAGGTAATAAGCCGGAGATCCCAAATTCTCCAGCCAGTACTTCTGAAAAGCCTGGGGATTTTAGGAAAGTTACCAGATTGTTGCCACCCTAGGCCTGTCCTTGTAGCTGGCTCGAAATCTAATATAATCTCCCCACAGAAACTGTGGAGTAGTGACTGAAATATACATCCCCAGGCTGGATGTGTCAACCTTGTGAGGGCTGTGCTGCTTTCATTTCCACTGGAACTGGGACGGGTTTATGTGACGAAGCGCCCATGTGCCAGCGCGCTGTAGGAACTGGTAATTAAACCTGCCGGTGCACGGCACACACGTGCACACTGAAGAAAGACGGAGGCGAGAGATGTTGACACAGACTGCAAGTCTAAAACGGACCATCTGGAGATGCTGGAGGAGTCTCGACGTTAAAAAACAAAATACACACGTAAACGCAATGCTCACAATGTACATGAACATTTGAGTATTTAACGATTACGTACATTTTAGTGGCTGCTTGCAAGTAGGCGATACTGACACATTTTAAAGGGGCAAACGGAGTGGATGAATCAGCCAGACGCAACACACACACTGATGCAGACAGACGTGCACTTAGACAGCACACGCGCGCACACCCAGACGCACCCACACGTGCACTCTCACTGTCATTGTCTCTCTCACTATTTCCCACTCTAAACATTAGTGATGAAGAGGGCAAGTGAAGTGCATATGCAGGGAGATGATTACACAGTCAAACATGCCCTGGAGTGACTGATGATAAGAGGTCTGTGTCTGTCTGAAGCTCTTCCTGTGCCAGCCTGATTCTGGGAATCAAACAGCACGGCTGACAGGAAGAGGGTCTATTATCGACCACTAAATGATGAGAAACTGCCTTAACGACTACTGCTATACCTACATGTCATTCAGCACTCTAACATGCACTACGACTGACCGAAAGGTCTGGACTCTGACCGCGCCGATGGCATCGGCTGCAGCCGTAAGTTGGACATCGACATGGAAAGGTAGCGACAAACAACGATAGCATAATTTCACACACACACAGTCAGACACAGAGACACCCAGACACACAGTCAGACAGACAGAGACACACACAGTCAGACAGACAGTGATACACACACTGTCAGACGGACACAGAGGCACACACACACAGTCAGACAGACAGACACACACACACACACACACACACAGTCAGACGGACACAGAGCCACACAGACAGACAGAGAGCTACAAACACAGTCAGACAGACAAAGACACACACACAATCAGACGGACCCAGAGCCACACACACACAGTCAGAGACACACACACAGTCAGACAGACAGACAGAGACACCCACACACAGTCAGACAGACAGAGACACACACACAGTCAGACAGACACAGAGACACCCAGACACACAGTCAGACAGACAGAGACACCCACACACAGTCAGACAGACACAGAGACACCTAGACACACAGTCAGACAGACACAGAGACACACACACACAGTCAGACAGACAGAGACACACATACACAGTCAGACAGACACAGAGACACCCAGACACACAGTTAGACAGACAGAGACACACACACACAGTCAGACAGACAGAGACATACACAGACAGTCAGACGGACACAGAGACACCCAGACAGAGACACCCACACACAGTCAGACAGACACAGAGACACCCAGACACACAGTCAGACAGACAGAGACACACACTCACAGTCAGACAGACACAGAGCCACACACACACAGTCAGACAGACAGAGACACACACACAGTCAGACGGACACAGAGACACCCAGACACACAGTCAGACAGACAGAGACACACACACACAGTCAGACAGACAGAGACACACACAGACAGTCAGACAGACACAGAGACACCCAGACACACAGTCAGACAGACAGAGACACACACACACAGTCAGACAGACAGAGACACACACAGACAGACACACACACACACAGTCAGACAGACAGTGATACACACACTGTCAGACAGACACAGAGCCACACAGACAGACAGAGACACACACACAATCAGACAGACACAGAGCCACAAACACACACAGTCAGACAGACAAAGACACACACACAATCAGACGGACCCAGAGCCACACACACACAGTCAGAGACACAAACACACAGTCAGTCAGACACAGAGACACACACAATCCCAAAGTCAGACGGACACCGGGACACACCCAGACAGACAGACAAATGGCTGGTGAGGGGAGTACTCGCTCCAAAGCCTCCCGTGAGAGAGACCCTCCAACAGGCTGACAGTGGTTAAGGACTAAGCCCGGTGTGAGCGTCACCAGTGTTATGATGGACGACTGTTTAACGTCCCCTCTTGTGAGAGCGATTCCATTAATGTTTAATGTAAGAGCGACCCGCGGAGCCTTCGGAAAACACTTAACACGCTCTTTTGCAAATGGTGCAGTAATGCAGACGCACTGAATTATAAAAATTAGGACCATAAAGTAAAACAAATACTCTCCCCCGCACCCTCCTCTGACCGACTGCCTCGTACATCAATTCCCGAGCACTGGCCCGGGTGGCCTCATGCGCTTCTTCGGGCCAAAGCTGAGTGATGCATGATGGGACCTTGGCTAAGGCCAGGGGCTAATGAGTTATTAGCATGGCGTTTAACTCCCACTGAGTCAGTTTCTTTTCCTGGTTCCCCCTCCTCTATCCCTCTCTCCTCCCACTCTCTCCCCTCCTAATCCACTCCAGGTCATTTAACCCTGACAACTCCTCAGGAGGGGGACACAACTCTTAATTAATCACAGGATACTCATTTTGGAGTCCACTTCCTCCACCTAGCCTGCCCGGTCTCTGCCACGGCGGCCCCGGTCAGCGACCGTGGCAACGTCAGATGTGGCTGACTTGATTGGACGCCTTCGGCATTAGCTCACTGTCACTGGATTTAATGAAGATTATATGCACACCAAAGACACTGGGGCGGCATGGTGGTGATGGAGGTGCTGAGACAGGGCCGGGTGGTGCAGTCTCCTCTGGGAGCGCACCGTTACGCACCAGCCAAGACTCTGCATGTGCCAATGTGCGTGTCTGACTGCTGTGTGTGTGTGTGTGTGTGTGTGTGTGTGTGTGTTGGGGGGACCTACACATCCAATGGCAATTGATATAACCCCAGGACATGGTGAATTAACAGCAGAGTGAAGGTGTCTCACCAGTTGCTTTTCCATGTGTGTCTAACGTGCGGGTCGTGGATGCTGTGTTTGTCCGCCTGCTCATCCAGGAAGTCAAACATGTACTTGATTGCAAGCGGCAGGGCACTGCCTCTGTGTGCCGTGCTGAAGATGGTCTCAAACAGGTCGTCCACAAACTTCTGTAAAGTGCCCTGTGGAAACAGAGAGGGAGGTGAGTGACGGACAGAACACAGACCGAGCGGCATCAGAAACAACAATGTGGCCCATTCATGGGTTACATACCACCAGATCCAATACACATTCATGTTTCACCGTGATGCGGCTCTTACCCAGAATGCATGTCTGGTGAATCTATGATGTGTCTGTAGCAGCCGGGCTAACATGCCTTAATTTTATGAGGATTACAATGGAGATATGTGTTTGTAGTGGATATTCCAAGATATTTTATATTTCTCTAGTTATAGAGAACATATATTGTCAAATAAATAGAAAACTATAAAAAGAAAATTGCCTGTTACACTCAAAAACATGCAAATATAAACAAATTTTAAGTGGACTACCACAGCAGAGTAGTCCTGGGGTATTATAAGCCAAGACCAGCGCCAGCTTTAGCCTTTTGGGGACCCTAAGCAAAATGCAAAATTTCATTTGGGGCCCACTCTCACTTATTGGTTGGGGAGTCCCTAGTAGTCGGAGCGACAGCTTATGTTGGTAATGCCTGGAGCCAGCCCTGACCAACACTATTCAAAAGGCACATCTACATAGAGCAGCTAAGCCTAGAATCTAAGGTATACATTTCCCTGCAGAAAGCGTAACTCACTGACGTGTGCGTGTAGCGTGTGCGAATGACAGTGTATACGTGAGTTTTTTCTCTCTCTTTGTCTCTCTCTGGTCCTCAATCTCAAGGTTTATATGGGAAATTGTTTTTCCACAGTTCACTTTTAATAATATCTGGGAACAGGAGGCACATCTCCTAAGCCTCTTTGTGCACTGGGATTAGCTCCCACAATGCACCATTGACCCTAATTTGATTTAATGTTGTCGACTTTAAGGACGAGAGAAGAGAGAGGGAACGAGAGAGATAAAAAAAAAGAGAGAATCTAATCCACTTGTTACAAATGAGCTGATAGAATGAGAGGACAGAAGAGGAGGGGAGCTGAGAAGAGAAGAGAGAAGAAGAGGGGGATGAAGAAAGCGACAGTGAGGGAAGCCCATATGAGAAGAGACACGCGTGCCCAGTATGTCAGATATGAGGCGTGCATGAGGGCGGAAAACAGAAATCCAATTTTGTCTGGAGCGATGACAGAGTGAGGGAGAGGAGAGCAAGGGTAGCGGGTGAAGAGTAGAATCCCGTTAGCTGACAATCACAACCACAATTCTACCGTGTCCCGTATTTCGGACAGGTTTCTGTCGGCTGCATGCGAAGATGAAGACATTAATTTCTGCCCCGACACCCCCGCCTCGTGGCCACGGTTCACTGGCAAGGAGGACGGAGGGGTCGCACGCGTAAATACTGTCTGACTGTACGTGACGGGTGTCAACACCACGTTTCAGGGAAGGAATCCTTCAGGCAACACCATTGTGACGGTCCCAATTCTGTCCACATGAGTGCAAGAGCTGCCATTAGAAACGCACACGCGCACACACAGAAACATATCCTGTCATTACACTGCACTTTAAACACTGTAATCTGGAATGCACTCAAGTGGACTGGCAGGCGAACCATCGTGTCATGTAGGTAGAGTGGAAACAAAACAAACCGTGTAAAGGACACACTAAAGCAGAAAGACCTATACGGTATAGATATATACTGCATAGAAAGACAGGGGAGGAGTCATGCACCTACCCCTCTCAGAGTGATGCAGATAAAAGCTCATGGATGTGTAAGTTAAGTCATTGTAACTCTTGGGTGAATGGATGTGTGAGTTAAATCATTGAAACTCTAGGATGGATTGGTGTGTAAGTTAAGTCATTGTAACTCTAGGATGGATGGGTGTGTAAGTTAAATCATTGTAACTCTAGGATGGGTGGGTGTGTGAGTTAAATCATTGTAACTCTTGGGTGGATGGGTGTGTGAGTTAAATCATTGTAACTCTTGGGTGGATGGGTGTGTGAATTTAGTCATTGTAACACTAAGGTGGATGGGTGTGTGTTAGTTAAGTCATTGTAAATACATCTATATACTATATAGAAAGAGGGGGGAGGAGTTGAGAACCCCACCCCCGCCTCTCAGAGTGACGGATGTAATACAGGCCGTGCCAGAGCCGGGCCTTCCTCTGGTATTTACAGTGATGTGAAAGCCACATGCATTTCATTACAGGGCCATCGGTCCAGTCACCCCTCACCAAGAGAGATGGTTCCCAAGATGAACCGGTTATTTCAATAAAACAATCCGTCTGGAAAGACTGCCATCACAGCCTCTGCCTAGCCTGCCATCACTGCCTCTTGCCTACTCTGCCATCACTGCCTCTTGCCTAGCCTGCCATCACTGCCTCTTGCCTAGCCTGCCATCACTGCCTCTTGCCTAGCCTGCCATCACTGCCTCTTGCCTAGCCTGCCATCACTGCCTCTTGGCTAGCCTGGCATCACTGCCTCTTGCCTAGCCTGCCATCACTGCCTCTTGGCTAGCCTGGCATCACTGCCTCTTGGCTAGCCTGGCATCACTGCCTCTTGCCTAGCCTGGCATCACTGCCTCTTGCCTAGCCTGGCATCACTGCCTCTTGCCTAGCCTGGCATCACTGCCTCTTGCCTAGCCTGGCATCACTGCCTCTTGCCTAGCCTGGCATCACTGCCTCTTGCCTAGCCTGGCATCACTGCCTCTTGCCTAGCCTGGCATCACTGCCTCTTGCCTAGCCTGGCATCACTGCCTCTGCCTAGCCTGGCATCACTGCCTCTGCCTAGCCTGGCATCACTGCCTCTACCTAGCCTGCCATCACTGCCTCTACCTAGCCTGCCCCGACCAGGGTCATCACAGGGAAATGGAACATTGCTTAGCACGGTGGAGAACGTGTTTGTCTGCATAGGCGTGTTGTGTCAAACTGTGTGGGTGTGTCTCTGTCTGTGAATGGCTGACTGAGGGAGTGTGTTGTCTGAGTGTGTTGTCTGAGTGTGTCTGGTACATGTGCATCATACAGAGAGCGCTGTCATATTAATTACATGGCTCTACGGTGACTTCTCGCTGGCAATCACAGCAAGCCCGGAGAAACGACAGCCGACACTCCAATGCTCTCCCCTCATCTCGATTCAGTTGATGAGTGTGTGTGTGTGTGTACACGTGTGAATCGTACCACTTGATGTTCCCATTATAGAACCACAAAACGGAACCAGAACGAGTGCGGTCTGTCTGAAGCGCTAAACAAACAGCGGCCACAGATCAAACCCAAACCGTTGAATGTTTCATTAATCATAAATTACAACCTGCCACTTTGGAATATTCTTTCTTTACACTCATCCCTCTCTCTCTTGATCTTACTTTTTCTCTTTCTGTGTTTCTGGAAAATGGAAAAAAAGGAGGCTTATCATTAGCAATTGGATTGGTAATTTGCATTGAGCAGTGGGATCAAAGTCATGTTTCCCTCTCAAACGAATTACCCAATTTCCTGATGGGCCATCGTGCCGAGGTGTGCTCAAAGGGACGGATTTTATGGCTATTTTTTATTTCTGTTTTTCTCTCCAGACAAAATCTACATCTGCAGAAAAAGCCTTCACATCTCTATAGGGTTTTCCCATTGTCTCCTACATAATCAGGCTGCTGAGATTTAAAAAGGGCATATTAGCCCCTACATACAGCACTTCCACTTAGGGCTCAATGCCTATGGGGGAACAGAAATAATATTATATTTGAATAATTTATTTCACCTGAAGTGCCTAGAGTCCATCTGAAAGACGTTTGTATTCACTGCTGCTTCTAATGAACGCAGCTTCAAATTGATCTGACATTCAGAATTTTGCATAATCTGCTTGGTGTTTAAATGACACAATGCATAAAACCAAAGAGGCTGTATGTGGGCAAACTACGTTCTCTGGGTCTGTTCATTTGTCCTATGGAGGGTTAGTAAGTGACCGTATTGTACATATGCAGGGGAAATTATTAGTTTTCAAAAAATATGACGGGGGACCTGTATTTTATTTAAAATAATAAATGTTGTTTGCCAGCAAATTGCTTTGGGTGAATGAAAAAAATCCATAATAATGTAAATTCATGTGTTTGGATGGATGAGTGTGTGTCAGTTAAGTCATTGTAACTCTAGGATGGATGGGTGTGTGAGTTAAGTCATTGTAACTCTAGGATGGATGGGTGTGTGAGAGTTAAGTCATTGTAACTATAGGATGGATAGGTGTGTGAGTTAAGTCATTGTAACTCTAGGATGGATGAGTGTGTGTTAGTTAAGTCATTGTAACTCTAGGATGGATGGGTGTGTGAGTTAAGTCATTGTAACTCTAGGATGGATGGGTGTGTGAGAGTTAAGTCATTGTAACTCTAGGATGGATAGGTGTGTGAGTTAAGTCATTGTAACTCTAGGATGGATGAGTGTGTGTGAGTTAAGTCATTGTAACTCTAGGATGGATGGGTGTGTGTGAGTTAAGTCATTGTAACTCTAGGATGGGCGGGTGTGTGAGAGTTAAGTCATTCTAACTCTAGGATGGGTGGGTGTGTGTGAGTTAAGTCACTTTAACTCTAGGATGGATAGGTGTGTGAGTTAAGTCACCTTGGTGGCCAGCAGCCTAGTCAGGTAGATCTCGGAGACCATCTTGGAGCCGCGGTCCCCCTCTTTCTGGTCTCCGTGCTCGTGGTTCTTCACCAGGTGCCACACTTTGACCCCGCTCTCCAGGTCGGGGGTGATCATGGGGGTGCGGGAACGCAGACTGTCGGGGCTCCCTGTGTACTTGATCATGTTCTCTGCGGAACGACATGCAAAGGGCGCCGTCAGGATGTGACAGACACACAGCACGGACAGACTTTGAAGATATGACGTGATCAACACAGACATTATTACTGACAGACGTAGGGAAGAGAGAGGGGACACACCTAACAGAGGAGATGTGAAAAGAAAACATCTGAGCCAGCACAGTACTGTTCAGGTCGCCACCATAGAACGACAAGGGTGAGAGACAACAACATAGACAAAACACACATTAAACACAGGCACCATCAAAACACGATACAGACAAAACACAAGCATGATGCAGCGGGCAAGCCAGGCTAGTTATTCCACGCGACAGTCAACAGGAGAAGCCGAATTCGGTCGAGGAATCGATAGTTTGTCTGGGTTCAGTTGGAAGCTACCGAGCCTTGAAACTTTTACAATAGTGTGCGCGTGGTTAATTTTTCATGCAGTCTTCTCTTGGGAGGGTGGGGGGGGGGTTGCTTTGGCACACTACTGGCGGAAACAAAATCGAATAGGTGTCAAGCGGGATGAAATATTCATGTGGCTAGATTGGACGAGAGTGGCGATGACATTTAAAAGCACACCGGCTCACTGAATGTTTACATAGTGTGAAAATAATTGATCGGTAGGGCTGCCGGTCGAGGGAGAGGCGACGGGAAATAAAGTGTGTTTTGGCCAAGGCAGACGCAGCAGAAATCAATCTGTTCTTCCAGAGTGAAATGCTGGGAGTGAATGATGGAGAGAGAGAGATACGGAAGTAAAGTGCTAGAGATATAGATAGAGAAAATATTGTATTGTGTGTGTGTGTGTTTGTATGTGTGTTGTGTATTTGAACGATGGCTCCAGGGAGGCATGTCGGCGTTGACTCGTCATGGTAATGACACGCTGCCTGATATCACACTGCTTTGACTCAGCATCAAGCTAGTTCACTGCCTCATGGCAGGGGCATATTTCAGCACACACACACACACACACAGCTACAAACACGCACGTGCACACCTACTGTACCCTCTGACAGCAGCTTAACTAAACTCCTCGTAGGTTCGGCCTCTGAGCAAACATGTCATTTCACTATCCTCAAGGGAACCAAACATTACTCTCATCCCTTCTCCCTTCTCCTCCCATCATCCCTTACTCTCCATCTTTCTCCCACCCTCTTCTTTTTCCTTCTCTAATTTTCCTCTATCTCTGCTCTCCTCTATCTTTTTCCACTGTGATGATTAGTCAGTACAAAGTCCCTATCCACACCTCCTCTGTTCCTCAAGTGGCCCTGGCATCGTTTGAAGTCAATTCCCCAAGTGAGAGATGTGATATTCTGTCTTCCTCCATCCCTCTCTGCCTCCATCCTTCCCTCTCTCTTTCATCACAGTTTTTGCTTTGGTCTAAATTGAGGTGAGGCAACTAAGGTGAGGAGAGGAGGTGAGGAGAGGAGGTGAGACTGGTCATGTAGATGAGGCAGTGGCAGGCTGATAACGCCGTCATTTGATGTGTCTAGAGTGTTTGTGGCCGACCGGCGGTGTCTTTGATCTACTTTGTGGCCAGTCCGGCAGTGTCTTTGATTTGATGGCTTCCTCTCAGGTTCAAGAGAACACCGAGCCAGAGCACGGCAGTCACAGTCTGGAGTCCCAAACGGCACCCGATTCCCTATCTAGTGCACCCTATTCCTAAATAAGATTCTGGTACAAACTAGTGCACTATATAGAGGACATGTTAGCATTTGGTACTAAATCTCCAGTCCCAGGAGGAAGTTAAGTCAAAGACATTATTTCCCTCTGATTTCTCTGTTCTCTCCCTGTTATCCCGTTAAATCTGGTTATTTTGTAGCCTCGGTTCTGTCCCTCTGGGACTGTGTCACTATTCCCCTAACAGCACCGGATGGATAAATAGGGACATCTTTACGGTTTAGCTAATTGGACATATTTACCGCTTAGCTAAAAAGTTTAGCTAATTTAGCCTTTGTATTTAATAGTGAAAGATAGAGCTATACTAGTCTGAGGAATGAACAGCTTGTGCAGGGGGATACCTGTGGTGTTTTCTGAGATTAATTTTGACGTCGAAATCTCTGTTTCGCCACATTTTTATTAAAATTCACAACAAAGAGATGTGAATGTGAAACGTTTGTGTTCTCATGTGGATTATGACAGAACACGTGTGTGAGTGTGTCGTGATAATGTGTGTGTCTGTGTGTTCCCATGTGGGTTATGAGAGAACACGTGTGTGAGTGTGTTGGGATAATGCGTGTTTGTACGTGTGACTATAGGACCATTTGGTTTTGAAGGACACGGTTGTTCCTGTCTGACCTTCAGGCACACGGCCTTCTGGGAAATGCAGGGGTGCCACAGTTTACAGTCTTATCTAGAGGAGAAGCTCCTATCCACAAAAGAAAGCGGGAAGTGTGCCGGAAATGTGTGCTCCCAAAATCCACTGCATCCCCATCTGTCCTTCCTCACAGTGTTTGGTTATCCATACCGTATTTACTGGCAGAGGTTCTGGACACGGTGGAGTTGTTGACCGAGTTGTAGGCAGTCACCTGCTTGGGGACCAGGGCCATTACTGAGTTATCAGGTACCTGGAGAAAGAGAGACAGCAAGAGAGAGATCACATTAAATTAAGGATTAGTAAACACCAATCACCCTGTTTCAGAACGACCAATCACCCTGTTTCAGAATGACCAATCACTATGTTTCAGATTGTCCAATCGCCCTGTGACCAATCACCTTGTTTCAGAATGGCCAACCACCATCTTTAAGATTGACCAATCATCATGTTTCAGAATGACCAATCACTGCTCTGTTTCTGCCAAGTGAATTATTTAGACAGAGCAATTCCCCGAGAAGCTCAACGTGGGGCTCCTAAGGAGGTATTGTGAGCATGTTCAGCTATGAAATCCCACTCTACTTACTGTCAGTGTATAGTTGTCCCACATACCTATATTAAGACGAATGCATCGATTTTAAGTGGCTCTGGATAAGTGTCTGCTAAGTGACTGATCCACTGCAGTTATCAGTGTATTCCTCGGGAGCCTTTCAGTGAGATCCAATCAGAGCGTACGTACGATAAGTGACAGCAGTAGAGCACAGAGCGGGTGCCTATCAACACCTCTACTTTCCATAATGCCCCTCCTCTTGGTGTGAGAGGGAGCAAGAGATATGGGTTCCTGCTTGTCAACAAACTGAAAATGGTAGAAATGAACCGGCAGAATGAGTGATCTCACACACACACTGCATAAGGTAGAGTTAATTGAAGGAGTGGTTTATTTCATAGATTGTTTGGGGGGTTGGGGGGTCCCTTAGGGTGTGTTCGTGGGGGTTTCATTAGATGATACATTTTCTTTTGCGTACCTCTGGAGCATAACGTGTTTATATAACGCCCTGGTCCCCAGTCCTGCCCACATGGTCCCTTATCACTAATCCTACATGTTTACTACTATAAGAGGAGCTACGATACTGGGCTACAATACTGACACAGCCTACAGGACATAAGAAAACACGGCCTATAATAAGAACAGCATTACACCGTTAGAAGACAGCGCTCATCCAAATTTCCACGCTAGACTGTCTTCCTTCAGCGGTAGTACGGGCTACAAGCTGATGCTACTGTAAGCAAGAGATTTAGAGTGACTGATTCCATGAGGGTGAACAGCTCTTAATTACAATGTGGAACAATTTCACGGGTCCAGAATAGGGAGATGCAAACAGGCTTTTAGAAATGCAGGTCTCTAATGCAGTGAGAGTATACCGACAGGACTCTCGCAGTGTTTTAAACAAGGATCCGATATGAACATACGACTGATGTAGAAGGAAGACAATGTGTCGGGTGTTAGAACAATGTTACAATCAACTACTATAACTATGATCAAAACATGACTTCAATCCAGGTTTTGACACATTTTTATAATCCAGGTGTTAACACATTTTTCGAATCCAGTTATTAACACATTATTGTAATCCAGGCGTTAACAAATTACTCTAATCCAGGTGTTAACACATTATTCTAATCCAGGTGTTAACACGTCATTATAATCCAGTTGTCAACACATTATATTTCATGAGTTAACACATTATTTCATTCTGGCTGCTTTTATGGAAAGGCAATCCAGGTATCAGTTGATAGGGCTGGTTGTGAATTAGTGGAATTTTACCCACCTTCCTATCTACACTCCCTCCTACATTCCACCCCTCCTTCACACTGTCCTTGCCCCCCCCCCCCCCCCCCCCCAAAAAAAAAACTGAATTAACTTCTGTCTTCATTTTCTCATCTCCAATTCCAATCAGACTCTTAATCCATTCTTCCTCACCATCTTGTCTGCCACACCCACGCCATCCCACGCCTGCGGCCGTGCAATTTAATTTAAGGGGTATGCGACGTGTAGCCCCCCCCCCCCAAGCCCCTGGAAACACCCTTCAAGAAAACCTTGTTCGGAAGGATGCCGGCTTAGGTGCTATTTACAAAATAATGAAGAAGCGAGACTCATTCCGCTCCCATTTCCAACAGTCCATCACTCTGGCTTATGGATGGATGGATGGTGGCCAAGAAGTGAATGTACAAATCGTCAGTCTTTATCAATATCTGTCTTTCTGACGGTCAACTGCTTTGTTATGGACGACAGTATATGTCTCTGGCTCGTGTGTAGGGGGTTAACAGTGTGTGTGGGGGGGTCCCTCAGGGTATGTGTCTGTCTTTAGGTGTATTTAGGCATCCTGCTGGAGTAGAATGTGTTCTGTGAGTGTGACAATGGAAGGACATCAGAGTGATGCACATTTGAGTTTATCTTCTCTCATCAGCTCCTCAGGCAGAGAGTTGCCACAGCAATACAACTGCCTTCCCCTGTGGTCATCCATGCGCCTCCAACCCCCCACCCCCACCCCCAAATCCATAACCCCTGTCCCCTGCCTCAGGTGATAACTCCAGGGGGGTCCTGTCAGTCAGACCCTCCCTTCGGTAACGACCTGGAAGCGCCCGGTCTATTACCGCGGGAACAGAGGTCTACCGGGTCACAGCCAATAAGGAGACGAAGAGGCAGAGAGTCATGAATACAAAAGGAATAGTCTGTCACTGATCATTATCGCTCTTCTAGGGGGATAGAATTCAGGATTGATTGGAGTCTGAAGACTGCACCATTTTCAGAAGGCTTCTGAAAAGTGTTTACACACATTTTTGTCGCAGCCCCGGACAAATACAACTGATTCCACTCGTCAACTTATCACCTAGCCCTCAGCTGAACGGAGCGTGTTCATCCTACTCTACAAC